>NW_003805348.1:324927-370634 GCF_000255335.2 Galendromus occidentalis | reverse complement strand
CTATCTGCTCGCGACTGAGGGTAGAACATGGCTCCCATACCTCGTGCTTGGGGAGCACGCCGTGTCGCATCGAGACGGGAGATTCTCCTTCAATCTCTCCGTTCAATGGAGCTCTATTGAACCTTTCTTCATCGTCCTGCTTCGAAACGGGTTAGAGAAGAGCCCGAATCAATCGCGTCTGGCCTCGAGTCTTCTGAGTCTGCATCGGAGTACTCACAGTCCGAATGCTGCTCTGATTCTTCCGGGTGACATCGAATATCGCGAGAACTTCCACTCAACAACAAGTCGGCAACTTCCTGGTCTACGGAGCTCCCCCTTTGTTTTTCACAGCGCTACGAGACGAATTCACGAGTGAATCAGACGATATCATCAACATCGAGTAGAGATCGAAGATGTTTTATCTTCTCGGGGAGCCGCGTACAATAACTTCGCAGGTCCGGCAGGCAGAAGATCCTTGACTTTGTCCCGTTTTGTCCTCTCCGCCAAGTCCGATTTTTTTTTCCTGGGCGCCCCGCTCGAGGTGTCCCTTGAGACGCTCTTGACGGTCCGGGCTACTCGGGCACGTCTTCTTGTGCGTGTAGCTCAGTGTGGTGCACGATGAAATCGAAGTTTTTGACTTCGAGCCATTCAGCTTCTTTTCCGAAGAACCGTTCCGCTTTCGAGTTATGTCTCCCGACTTTTTCCCTCACTCGGGACACATGCCTGCTGATCTGATTTCTGATCTGAGATCGGTTGCTTAGCTGCTCAATTTCAACATGAGCATGACTCAAAATGAGTCTCTCCAACCCATCAATGCACTCGTTCTTCCGGGAGTTGAAAATTGTCTCCGCAAATGTCCTCCGAGGCACCCAAATTCGAATATCTGAAAACAGCACGCATTCACGTTCGCCAAAACTTGCTGTTTTTTTTTCGGTAAATGGAAGGAGGGAGGGTGGAAGAGGATTTTCCACCCCATGAGCCGCCCGGGTCCGCCCTGGACCGTGTACTTCTCTGGCGGTGAAATTTCATGAAAATCAGGTTTTTTTCGCAAAAAAAGATGCACTCAGAAAAACTTCTAATTTGCATATTCTCGTCGAATGAACCGCTAAACTTGGAGTTTCAGACTCAATATTACTCACGATTCGGTGTTTGCTCCATCCTGAATCGATTCCACGGAAACTCGCGCGTCAGCACGAATCGGAAGAAAATAGTGACAGTCCGGAGCAAAAAAACTTCCTCCTTGCAGAGTTTCTCCACAGAGATACAAGTGCTTGGTTTCTGATTGGTGTGTGTTTCCGAGGTCCCCATACTTCCTCCAAGACGCCACGACAAAAAATTTCAAAATTTTCCTTTTTTAATTTCTGCCGCCTAAAATCGGGTTTGGCCACACTGTGCGACGTCGAGTACTCCTTGTCGGAGCAAGAGAGTTGACGTTTACTTTGCTCTTCCTTCCGCGAGGAAAAAAAGAAGTTTTTCCGCGAGGGGCTTCAGCTGGAGAATATTACGCGGCAGACGTTTTTCCGCATCAAGTGAGGCAGTGTCACTCACACCACCAACGCCGAATTTTTCTTCCCTAGCTCTTATTGTGAACCTGCCGCTGACATTATCAAGCTCTGCGCAAGGTGGTCAGAGAAACAGCTAGCTCACAAGAATAGTTCAAGCGTTTTGCAAAATTGAACGTTGCGTTGAGACGGTGACGGTGAGACTGATGCTCGCGGGTCAGGACCGGGACCTCGTGCAATCTCTCCGAGCATACCCCGTAGGAATTCCCGTTTAGATAAGAACGCCTCCTGACGGCGCAGCAGAGGACATGGCATACTAACCTTCATAGGTTCTTACTCAGAATCCATTAGGCATCTATACCGGCTCCGAGCAGAATTGATGTGCGCAGGGCGAGATTGACTGAAATCTCTTCCCTGGCGTAGGCATTAAGGATGATGAGAAAGGGATCACGATCCTACGAGCATCGAAGCAAGCATGGCTCAGCCTCCTCTCACAGAGAAAAAGCCCTCCGATAATGACAGGTCCGCATTCAGAAACGTCTGCACCCTGAATCACGAGCCGGCTTGATAATGGAAACAAGCAGCTCTTTCCTAATGGAATCAAAGGAGGGAATGTCTGGGGACAGCTTTCTGCATGAATAAATCATACGAGCAGCGCTTTCGCTTTCCCTTCGAGGCTTCATCGAAGGTCCAGGTCGAAGACGTTGTGCTACATTCGGTGAGGTTCGAGGATCTCTTGGTAGCCACCGTCGATGGTATTGATCCCCCGACGAATGTTCAACTTCCCAACTTACACATTCCGGAACTGGAAGGGTGAGGGGGGGGTCGGGGAATCCGGCTGGTGGAATGGTCTCGAGTCGAATCGGGAAAAAGTGGAAAAAATGCATTCCCTTCCCCGGGATCCCGGCCGCAATAGCTCGGATCGAAATTCAATGAAGCGTGGTCGCAAATAACCGGAAAATTGTGGCAAGAGTCGTTTTTGAATCGACATTTGCCTTATACCTAGGCTTGGCGAAAAACCGCGAATTTAATGAAAAACCGCGGTTATTGACTGCGGTTGTTCGCTGTCCCGCATAGAGTCCCGTGGCAAAGAAAAACGGCGATTGCGGTTTTTTAACCGCGCTTGCAAAGCCTACTTATACCCCTCCTCTCGCTGCGAATCCTGGCTGCTCTAGGCAAGAATACTCGGTGCCCGGTCATGTCAAGCGGGTACCTCTTCTCCTAGATATCCGTTCACGGGAGCGACGTCTGCTCGGCTGATTAGCGAGCTGCTGGAGTCAACCCTGGGGAAGCGAGAGTTACTATGGGTTTCATTCGAAGACTGGGAGCCGCGGTTTGGAGTTATTCTTCACCCACATGTTTAGTGATACGCACCTGAAGCATTTATTCGAGACGGAGGAGAACGGTCCGGGTCGAAAAAATGGTCTCGTGAAAATCGGACGCAAAAAAACGCCTGAATGCCGAATCCAAGCTGTCGACTCTCCCTGAACTCCATTGAAACTGTGGACGCCTGAGCGTCAGTAAGCCTCTGTATGGAGGCTTTCTCGCAAGTGGCGCATACTCTTTTCTTGCATAGCCGCCACTAAGGATCGGCGAGCCGCGCTCAAGAGGGAGAAAAGGTCGGGGAGGAGTCTGCTCTCGACTGGCTCAGCGGAGAAAAGGAGAGAAAGTCAGACCCAATTGTGATAACCTCTCGGTTGAGCCGTGGCGATTATAAGGTCGGGGCATCGACCCCGCGAAAGCCGGAGCTCCTCGAGCAGCTAGCGTTCGTCGACACCTGTTGAGCTTATCGCTGTTCGATGTGCCCGGGCTCCGTAAGGAAATCCCGGAATGACGCTCACGGGCGACCCAGTACCCCACGGGTTCTTCGAGCTCTCCGAGGTCCCCCTCGGGCTCGGAAGTGTCCGTTCCGGGATCATTCGGAAGGCGATATCAACCGCTGAATGCAATACTCTCGTGAACATTGGCATGCTACGCGGACTAAGCTCAAGGACTGCTATGTAGAGAGACCATCCCTGATTCTTGAGACCTTTCCCCTTTGGAAGAAGACAAGAGAAGCCCAACGAGTCTTTTTCCCCTCGCGTGCCCTGCAGCAATCCCCCACTGGCGGAAAGAATCGTTTGTTGATCTCGATGAAGGCGTGGCCGGGGGAGCTGTCTTTCTCGGACAGTTCTTAATTAATTCGTTTATCTTGTCGGGACAGACTCAAGTGTTTCCAAGGCCGGCGTATATAAGAGTTGTCCCTGGCAGCTCCGTTGCTCGTCTCCTGCATGGAGGAGGCTACGAGGCAAACCATCCGTGAAGTCAACGAGCTATGTTCATGGCACGGGGCATTCAGCGCATGCCCTCTCGATTGTGGCTCCATGATCCGAGAAGGCACGCAGCTAGCTCAATAGGATTCGAGCATTTATCAACATTTGCAACAGTCGGACATGGACTCCCAAACCGATAAATTCGGGTCCTGCGGTTCAATGATTTGCTTCCCTGCGAGCAGCGAGCTCTCCTCAGGATGAGGTGCTTGGAGCGGGAGTCACTCGCAAGACGGAGCCCGGTCCAATTTACTCATGTCTCTCTTCATTCCTGGGAAGAATTTTCCGCCACGTCGACGTGTACAACGATCAGACGGCGCGGCACCGTGGCAGCCGTCATTATAGCTGCGCGAAAAGTTCCGCCTTCCCCGATCCGATATTCACCGTTATCGCTAACGAGATGTGGAATCGCAAGCGTTGAATCATCGAAGTACCGTGGATAATAATTGGAAATGACACCTCCGCAGCTTCTTACTGACTTCTGCACGGAATCGAAACTCGTGATTCGTCCATCATCTGGATAAATTGGTCGTGTTGCCAGGTTTCTGTCGATAACATCCTCGGAGAGATCGTGATATCATCCTGGACGCTCTCCCGTACGTCACAAGTCTGATGAAGTGACCTGATGCATTTTCACTGATGCGTACACCGACGATCGAGGTCCTGCCTCAGCGATTACCAATGTGAGCTCGGAGCGGATCATCATCTCGCGAGATAAAAGTTTCACTTGCAGCTCGTCACTCTCTGTATCAATCGCGGCGAATCCCCTGTATGTATGTAGAATGAGCTGTGGACAACACGCTCTGGGAATTCCGATAGGAAGTGCTCGCAAGCGCCACCGCCCTATTCTCGGAGTTCCTGAAAATTTCTCTGACGGGAAATCAATCATGATTGTACTCGGAGTCTCGCGCCTCAGAACCAAAATTCCGGGATCGAATCCAAGAGGATCAAGCTTTCGCTGGGTCACCAAAAACTTCGGTGCCACATGCATCCTGCCCAGCAGAAGTAGATGGAGACGGATCACATTGTCTGCGGCTACGGACTCCCCTCTCCGATTTGGACTTCATGGATGACTACTCTCGAACGAACCGAGCCGGGGCACGAGGTGACGCGTAATTAGTCACAGTGGTCTCCTGGGACCGCATCCGTACAGAACCTGCGATCCGTAACATTGACGCAATTCGTCCCGGATCAGACGAAATTAACGAGGGCGAACACCAGGATGGTCATGGTCAAAAGCAGCGCCAGCAAATATCCGTGAGCTCCGAGTGGAGACTTCTCGTGCGTCAGTTGGACAGGTAGACCCCGGAAGGCAGTGAAATGAGGCCTCATCGCTCCCTCGGTGTCGGCAGCTCTGTCTGCCGACCGGGAACTGACATAATTGGATATGACATTCGGGACGATGAAATTCTCCTTACTCGGTGGGGAAAGCGGATGTAGAGTGCGAATTTGAGAATCGTCTCTTCATTTCTGTGCACCATTCCGCGGGACCTTAGAATGTCATAGAAGTGGATGCTGAGTGAACAGAGTGAGGTTTTCCGCCCTGCCCGGAGTTCGCCACGGAACACTGTAACCCATAAGGGAAAGAGCAAGCAGCACTCGATGGGGGAGAATTGAATCGGAAAGGATATTTGCGCTCGCTCACATCAGAGGCTCTTCTACGAAGTGAACACTCGAGTGGAGAAGGCAAGGCATGCGGAGCGCGAACCAGAAAGCCAGTGAACAATTTCTGGCAGTTTTTACTAGCTGTGGAAGATGCTCAACGTCTGGAGTCAAGACTCCAGACGTCTCGCGAGAGTCCTAACGAGGAGCATGCTCTGATTCGGTGGTCAGAATTGTGAAGCTCCTCCGTTGTTATATATCGGGTTCCCGACGGCTAGCGGCTGCCTGTCCCCCTGTATCACATAATGAGCATTCACGTGAGCTCGATTGAATTCGATTGGTTTAGCTGCATTCGTTCGCTGAATATCATTCCATGAAGGGCGCAGGAAGGAATATGAAGCATTCCGCCTTCCGAAGCACCGCTAGGAGAACCCGAAGCGAAACATTCAAGGAAGAATTATCAGTCTGTGTCAGTCCTCGGTGCGGCTGACAGCCATCCGTCATGGCAGAACGAGGTTCGACTTCACCACTTTCTCATTGTAGGGTCGACTTCTTCAGAAGTCGGTTCTCAAAAGAAGAAAGCGACTGGAGTTTCGCTCACACTCGAATCTCGCGACGAGGGCTCTGTAGGCAGCTCCGGGGCGCTCAAGAAGCCGGAGCAGGTAGAAAAGTGTTGAAGCGGGGGAGATCCCTTGAGCTTGCCTTCAGTAAACTTCAGCCCGGCTATCCCGTTGGGGGAACCGCTAAACTGGATGTTTTCTCAAAGTCTGATGACTTATGAGGGGTCCGAGTTCAGGTCTCAAGCAGACTCTCTCTGAACAGAGTCAACGAAAAGCGGTAATCAATCCAATTGGGGAACACTCCCAGCACAAGAGACTCGTCAATTGACCACCCCAATCAACGGCCCGGCACGGTGGGTATCGTTTAGTGTCAAACGAGCAGCCGAAGAATATCAGACCGAGGCGACGAGGGAATTATTTTGCAGGAGCGCATCAGGAATAGCCAGGGAGGAACAGCGAGCTGTGAGAGAGCACCTCTCGACGACAAACGATCCGTCTTGGGAGAAAACATGGAAACAACAACGAGGAACCGACTTTTCGAGCGCTACAGCGAATAGATGACAAACGATCCCTGGGGCGGAGCGTTTGCTCAGAGGTGTTCCGAGGCATCCGTCAAAATGGTGCCGTTTGATCCGTGGCGTAGTTTTCCTCTTTAAATAAGTTTACAAGCTTTCTCCTCCTTAACTTCCCCTGTACATACGGATTTGGGGGATGACGAACGCCGGCTCGAAAGTAGCGCACCGCTATCACGCCTCGCAATGTTGGACCTCGCTCAGATGGATTCCACGAGCAGGCACAAATCGAGTTGCGGAATTCAGACGCAGAAGAGCGATAACTATCCGTATCCAGCCGCAGAAGCTAGGATTTTCGCCGAACGTCGCTCTCCGTTTCCGATTAGGGACTGCGCGTGGAATACTCGATTACGAACACTTTCGTTTGGCCTGGAGCAACTGCGTCTCGATTCATCATAGCGAGCCGGGAACGGCATCGAGATGCTCAACTCCGACCCGATCTGCCGCATCGACGGAGCGTCTCTGTTGCTGACTTATCGAGATTATCCTCTGGCAGGGAATAAGGAGGTGTATGAAGTAGAACCCCATTCACATGCAAAGGACCTCCAACACGATGTTTATTGGGCTTCGCAGATCGTATGCCTGCTTGGATCATGGTCTCGCAGGGAATGAGCTTTCTCGGTTGAACGGGGAAATTCCGTCGGATATTCAGCCTCTCGGAGCCATTCCCTCGACAAAGGATTCGATAAAAATTTAGAGTGTCAAAAGCTCTATGACTGCACTATGGGAGAAATCTCATCCATTCACGAAATTTCCACATCCGTCTGCGAGCGATTGCGCGGTGATCATCGATTCTGATTATGTGCCATGTATTCCGGTGATTACCATAGAATGAGACTTATCGAGCACTGATTTTCCTCATCGAGAGGCTCGGGATCTGAGAACTCATCCCAAAGCCAGGCTGGGGTTCCGGAATCAATCAGTGTCTAATAAGCAATACAATACAGTTCTCGACTTGACGTGTTTCCCTGAATCGGAGTTGAGGGGTTCGGACCCTCCTCCTCGGGCTCCCTCTCTCGTCAGGGTTAAACCTGCGACTTTCCGAGATGTCATAGAGGATCGGGCACTGGATGCTCGAGGACGGTGTGTGTGGCTCTGTGAAAGTTCCTTAAAGTTTTTCCAAAGTTCGAGGAAAGTGTGGATTCCCCATCAAGAGTGCGGTTCAGTGACGAACTCAGTCCTGGCGCTTAGAGACTAAGAAGAACGGAGTCCTGTTAAGGTTCTTTGGATGCATATCAAAAAGTAAGTTTTCATGCACACGATGCGTGATGCCAAACTTTTTCTCTGGAACTGTTCGACTTCGTAGCTTTCGGAATAACTCCTCCGAGAAAGTTTCTGCACGTACATTTCTGTCTGGCTGGATGTTCTGCTGTCGCTCGTTGACGTTCTCGAGAAGTCCAATCATCCAATGAGGATCTGGACCGATCATGGGATATCGGTCATCATGTCTCGAGTATCATACCCGAAACTATCATGAAGACCATCTACTAAGCTATATTGCCACCGCCCCCTCCCGAGGCCTCCCCAGCCGACACAATACCTAGTATACATAAGCTGACGCCCTCTCAGTGTGATTGTACCACGAGCCAGGCGGCTCACTGCAAGCACTATCATGCGCTTCAACTGCTCAATAAACTCACGTCAATTGTTGAAAAAAAAGGATCGACTCTTCGAGCGTCACAAAGTTGTCCGATCTGTGCAACACTCTTCGTATCGAACAAAAAAGGCGGTGTCAGCGAGAGAATCTGTGATTCATTTCCAGGACCGTGCTTCTGCTCCGGAGCGATCCGGACTAGTTCATGATCGTTACCTAATCCCACAAGACAACTCTTCCCTTTTTTGACAAATATCCTGCACATCAGGAACGATTGCGTCACTTGTGCACAATTGTGAGAACCAGAGCGGGCTCATGCAATCAGATCGTATAGACGCGGGAAACTCTTAAAATACATAAGTCAGAATTTACGTAAACCTATCGGGAGAGAGCGACTCATGGACCTTCCCATCGTGACTTCCACTTCAACGATCTCGGACATCGAAATAGCACAATCTCGACTGCTCCGAGAGCGTCGGCCGTCATTTCAAGGTTACGCTGTCAGGAGCCACTGCCCCCTGCCAGACTTCTCGAAACCTTTCTTCAGGTTCCTCTTGGAACATATGTAATGATGGCCAGCCATTTTTCTGGGACGTCAGGACATAGGGGTCCCCCGAAGTTCTGAAACTGTGCAGTCCGAGGGTCAGGGATTGCGCGAACCGAGCGCAAACCAATGTCTGCAATCGAAGCCAAAGCATATTAATAATCAGGAGTTACAGGTTCGATCTCCGAGAAGGAGAGAATGAGGGAACCCGACCCCGTACCTGTTTCGAATGCCGAAAAGGAAAAGACTCACCCTTAAGGCTCGAATGCTTCCGTGCTCTTGAATGATTTGCGGCATGTGCTGACAGTAGCCCGCGAGGGCCTGTCCAGTATACTCGAGGAGGTCCCTCTTGACGTCCTCGAGAGCAAGACAAACGTACGCGATTACCAGAGCCACATCCCAGATGAATGGGCCGCCTTGACAATCACCGAAATCCAGTACCGCGTAAACTTCCCCGGACGAGTTCACCAGAACGTTCCTCTCGTTCAAATCGCCATGGAGCAGCTCTTCGGTGAGGACGAATTGATTTAGGTCGAAGAACAACTCCTCTTTCCGGGATAGATAAGTCGGATTGCAGATTCGCCATATCGTTCTGAGGTCGCTAACCTCTCTTCATCTTCTTCAAGTCAACTGATATTCTGTCGTAGGCATCGAATGCCTCTTCGATGGAACGTTTATTCAAGCCGTCCGTGTGAACGTCCAGAAATTTGCGAGCATCCGTTACATGTTCCCAGTCCCAGAGAAACGAGCGGGACTTTATAGATGGGAAGTCCATATCAAGGAAGGCGACATGCATTCGACCAAGAAGCTCTCCCCATTGGTACGCTTGCGCGAGCGTGGCTGAGTTTTCCAGCGTCTTGCCTACGGGAGCGTCAAGTCGCACATAAGAGGAACACAGAGATATTGTACAATCGGAGGGGGTTCGACATAAATCGACACACCGAGGATCATGCCCGAGCATATGATGCTTTCCGACGCCTCTACCTGCCGAAACGGACTTCCAGACTCACCTGGGAGGAAGTCGAATAAGCGAGCGATAAACTCCCTACGCGTTCCCCCACGATCATCGTGAACTCGGGATAGGTATCCGCCCCCGAGAATCTGTTTGGGAACAGAACAGGGTATCGATTTCGCCAATTGTGCCATGAGCAGGGTAACCTCCGCTGGAAAGCGGCGGGAGCTTGAAGAAACCGGAAAGCACGATCCCCGAGAGCTAAGATCTTGTCGAGAGAATGTCGAACTCACTGATCAGCTGGACGTTTTTGCTGTCATTGCTGTTGGTGATCTTGAACAGGTGCTCGTGACCATTCGAGAGCTGCAAGGTCGTGACTCAAATGATGGCAATCAGAATTTATAAATTTCCGACTCGGAGGGACCTTCCTTGATGAATTCGGAATAGACTTGCCTTTATATAGAAGTTCTGGTCGTCATAGCTGACCAGTTGCTTTATCACTTCGATCTCTCCCGATCGAATCCCGAAATTTTCCAAGAAATTGCCGACTGTGGATTCCGGAAACTGGGGTTTCGCGCTGTTTTTCGATGATTCAGGCATACTTACTGTGAAACCAATATTTTTCAAGAAGAATTCTCGGCACCATCGTACGTTACGTCGACCTCGCCGGCGATCAAACCGGATCGGAATCGAAGTCGGATCGAATTCATAAATCGAAAAAAAAAATCTGTGAGCGTCAGAAAGATTCAACCTTTTCGAGGTCTAGTCTAGACCTCGATGAACTTAACAGCTAGACCGTCTAGACCTTGCCTCCATGCGAATCGAGGTCTAGTCTAGACCTCGATGAACTTAACAGCTGTACAGCTTTGGGTGCAAACTACTCCGTTTCTTGAGGAGTTGATATTCCCTCAGACGGGGGCTTGAACTTGCTTCTCGAGAGGGATGAGAATACAATAAGAACTTCGTTCCACGCCCGGATTCGATCTGATGTCGCTTGTGTTTGCCTCGAAAGTTTCGTTCCTTCACTTTCGAGGCGCTGATCCGGCGTGAGCCGCCTGACCTATCAGATGTTCCTCGCCTTAATGCGACCAATTCCATCGTTGTGTAAGATTATTTTTCGCTCCTCTGCTTCTGGCCTCCGTTTTTCCTCACCAGGGGACTTTTCGAGGACTTTTCAGACGAGCATCAGATACCACGTTTTTATCGACGTGGCCCAGGGAACTCAGTCTGGCAGTCGCCGAAGGTGAACGTGGCCGGCTTCCCGGCGGCTCGGCGGGAATACTTCCCTGGCTTTTCACGAGCCGGTTCCCGGCTGTCGTATCCGAGCCAGCGACCTCCCGCGCGATACAACGTCAACTCAGTTTGTGAGAATCTGCATGTGAAGTGCAGACCGCTACTCCGGGTATCGGCCCGTCCGAAGATTGATTGAAGAACTCCTTCCAAATGAAGCTCCTCCGATATCTGAGTCTCTTGAGAAGACTGTGCTGACAGAGTCTCTCCTTCACTCAATCTGATCGAACTTGCACTGGTTCCCCGTTCGGAAACTTGTTATGTCCCGACACGACAAAAGCACCGCCGGAGTGAGCTCGTCAAAGCAGTTCGCTTGTTCTCTTGTCAAGTTCTCCGGCGATATTCAATAATCCCCGTTCAGAGAATCCGTCTCGTAGTCCAAATTGCGAGGGATCAGCAGCGGGAAGTGTTGGAGAAGTATTCCGACGAGAGAGGTCTCCCATCGGAGAGATTCCACGTTCCCAAGTGATCCGCTCGCAGGATTCCAGATCTTCTGCGAGTAATCCATGGAAAACTCTCGCGAACATTTCGGGACCCTTCCGCCGATTCGACAGGGGAAATCGGGAACAGTTCACCTGAAACCGTTGGGAACCTCGATGGCCTATTCCGAATACTGCGATATTCGGACAGCCACAGTTAAGGTGAAAGGTCAGCTTTAATCCATAATCTCCGACCCTCTGTTAATTTCCCACTCTGCTCGTTTACTCCGAGGGAGGAGCGGTCATTCATATCTTTTCGGAGTCCAAAAGAGCGGTCCGACCGATATTCCGGAATGAGCAAGGGCTCCCTCCGACATCTGCCGGGCCGGCAGCCTTTCCGAGTCCGCGGACTTTCAAAGCTCCGATTTCCTCTCCGCGGACCGCATGGGTTTTCCCATGCCACCTTGATTTCAAGGCCTCTTGTTGTCTCTACGCTTCAACCCGACTGGGTCCCTCCTGTGAAAATGCTCCGGGCGGACCCCAGGTCTACGGCCTAGCCAGAAACTCACTTCATGGCTGTTCGACATGTCTGCCTGAGTGAAACTCCACAGAATCTTCAATCGAGCGATCCCGAATATTACGCATAGCTACGCGACAGGAGGTCTGTGGCGTCCACGGGGTAAATTGGAGGGGTTTCGCATTCTGAGAGGGGCTCAACGGGGAACTATTAGAGGTCGTCGGCGGGGTATCGTAGACCGCGAGGGGTCCGCCACGTTCGCCGGGGGTCCACGGAGCCCTAGTGACCGACTCCCGGGATAGACGGCGAGATTCCAAACATTCTGGGCCAAGCCAACTCCGCCGTGCAACTAATCTTCCTCATGGGCGGAACGTCCGACTCCCCGGCTTTGAAGGCTGGCTAGACGGTACCGAGCGACGGGGATGTCGAGACGTTCCTGGAGTCGCGTCCGGCAGAACAAACAGAATTCCGCGATATGAGAGTCCGCAGGAAAAGCTATATGAGCGGGACATCGGAAAACTGGAACATCCTGTGTCCGTTTTATCATCCCCGAAATTGCTTGTTCGACTACGTCGATCGAAACGGGAGTGAGACGAGCGCACGACACTGTCGCGCCGAATTGGGGCTCGCCTTGCTTCCTCCCGCCAGGGTCTCCTCTGTAAGAGCCCGCCACGGAGGACACGACTGCCGGTGCCGCAATTCTCCGGCAACGCGGGCAGAGAACGATGAAGCAACATGTCACATCGTGTGTTTTGGTATTAGAGATTTCCAGCAGGACAAGCGCAACCACATATTTCGGTCACATGCCAAACTATGTCGCTCGCTGAGCTCAGAAGCGAGCATAGTCTGAGAATGCGGAGCGGAGCGAGTCGCGCGATGTGACTTGTCCCCCGCAGAGGGCCTCTTCCCGGTCGAATCATCATCGTCGGGAAACTGACGTCTTCCGTTTTTTCCCGGAAACTCCGAGCGTACCCCGGTGCCACGTATCAGGCCCGACTGCCGGAAGCTCCGCTCCCAGACTAGTTCTTTCCCGGTCCGCGATTTCAATTCGACCTGCAAAAGTTGACTTTGACCTTATATCGTTTCTGTCACGACACGTCGAGTGTTCCCTCCCTTTGTTTCGCGTTGGCGATAAGTTAAGGCTCGTTCTCACGCCATCCTTGGAGCGGACTGTCATCTGGATCCAGATCGAAAATTCAATTTTGCTTTGATACCGCCGCGCTTCCGGACCACGCCATGATGGAAATCACGCCACCGATGCCCAAGAACGCCCCCAAAAGCTTGAGAACAGAAAAACAGGATCACTTCAAGTTCCAAGCGAGTCCAGGGAGGAAATCTCGCTCACATGCTCTTCGGGAACTCGGGGCAGATCTCCGCGCGATCTGGAGCCTGATACAAGGTGTCAGAATGTCTCTTCTGTCGACAATGCGGAACGTATCGCACCTCTGTTTCGTCGCGCCATTGGATGCCGCCGGCATCTACGAAATACGGGACTTGGAGTCGTACACCTGCCAACAGCTGTCTGTCACCAGCGATGGTGTGATTCAGCTGCTCTGTTTGGATAAATACTCTTCCCGTCGTGACTGGATTCTCGTTCCGCGATACCCATCATTTCCGAAGGGCGTCCCCGTGGTATGCGGTACTGACATCGAACATGATCTACGCATCATTGTTTGGATGTCCCACCGATGCTCTCTTCAGAATAAACTTCCGAACGACGCCGCGTGACTTCGAGTTCGTGGACAGCGTAACCGCTGCTTGCGGCGCGAGTCGCATGTACACACAAGGAGAGTGGAACGTTCGCATCATCCATGCGTGGATGCCGAGTCTTCGCGCGTCCCCGAGACCGGATGCTCCGCTTTTTTCTCGGTGACGGAAAGCAATCAGGATTCAGTGGAGACAAAAGGAATCTTGCCCGCCCCCTCCCCTCCCTTGCCCGACCTGACGGTCCGGAGGCGAGGAAGCGCGAATGTGCAACCGTCTGCCGATCCTCAGACGGAAGACACCCGAGAGAGTTCCCTCACCGGAAGTGAATGAGTTAAACTGAAGAAAAACTTCAATTCGAAACAAATCGAGAGCATCGCATTCAGGAACTCGAATTAGGGTGAAACCACTCCCGCAATCGTTCACTGCGTCGCTAATCGAGAAAACAACGTGTTTTCCACTTGGAGAGCATCTCCGTCGCTTTTATTCCAGCGAGGCGAAGCGCGGGCGAACGCGGCTCCGCTCAGAGTGGACCCTCGGCGGTTCTCGGTGTTTTCCCCACAACGTATTCATGCATGTACGCTCGATACGGCCATTTGTATTCTCCTAGGCTGCGATAAGCATCACTCGATCCGCCGAGATTCGTCGCGGGGAGCACTCTAGTGTAAGGTAGGAGGCGGCTCTCGTTCTCCGGATCCACCCGGCCACTCTCTTGCCGAGATATCGAACGCGACATCTGAATAACTGACGGTCTCTTTTCGGATGTTCAGCTAACGAGAAGCTTCTTTAGAGATGGAGGTTCGAGACCGGGTCTCGGACATCGATCGCGTAGTACGGCTCGTGAAAAAAAATCGACAGAATTCAGACGTAGCAACGTTCGTCCATCGAGGGCTCCTGAATCAGAACGGGTTCAGTTATGAGTCTCCGACTCAATTAAGTGTGATTATGCGGTTTCAGAATGAGTAGCTTGTCTTGATCAAAAACCAAAAAAAAACAGGCGCCCCAGGGAAGACGGCTTGAGGAAACCAGGCTCTCGCATTTTCGTGCGTCCCATTTGGCGTCTGGCTCGAATTCCCCGACGTGTGTATAAATAGCTTTGTCTTCATTTGCTGTTCAGAGCTCACGAGGAAATGCTGTGACACTGTTTGTGGTAGTGCTCCTTCGAAATGCACTTTGACAAAGCTTAATTATGTACAGCGACTCCAGCTCGACGATCGCTCGAAGACCGTCCGCATTCTCCGACTGCTATCCCTTCCATCGGTTCCTGTCCCGCCGCTGATAGACCCTTTTCCCGACGGCTGCATCACAGCAAAGCTCACGTGTGACGACAGAATGATCTCACGGGCCTCGACGATCAAGGTTAACTCTGGAAGTCGAGCCATGGAGTTGCCGGAAGGCTTCGACGACGAATCTTGGGCGAATAATGCCCGAAGTCGGCAACAAGTTGTGACGCTAAAGAGGAGCTGATCTCGGAAGACTTTTCCGATATTGGGTTTCTTCGCGGAGCCCCCATTGTCCGATTGAGGATCCATCGAGTTCGATTCTCCATCGATTTCCCACTATGGCAGTTGCGACGGGAGCGCCGGTTAGGTTTGAGGACCCGAACCGAAAATTCGATTCCGACGAGAGTGTTCCCTTCGCGAAACTTTCTACTGGGGAGCGAACCCAAAGTCCGGACGATGATCAGCAAACCGAGGGAAACTCGCTGACTTATAATCGACAGTTATCCACCATTGTAAGTGTCACGACTACACGGGAGAGTCTTTCCTGCCGCCCACCACGGCTGCTCTCGCTCGAGTCATGGACGCAAAGGAGTCATGGGGTCTCGCTAAGCCGGAGATTCTGGTTCCACGAGTCTCGAAAGAATCGAGGATTTCCCACCCGCCACAGATATCTCTCCGTTTCATCTTCCTCTAGACGATGAAATCTCCCGCAACCTCGAGCTCATTTTCCCGATCCGAACTCCACGGAAGACGTGCTAAACTGTGGGTTCAGGGTACAGGCGGACGGGTCAGCGGCTCCTCGCTTACAGAGGCCTAACAGATTCGTGACGTTGATAAGGTCGCAGAAACTGCTGGAACCAGCGCATCGGCAGGTCATGAATGTGGATCGAGGACCCTGGAGAGCGACTCTTGTGTGATCAGATCGTTTCCGCGATATTGATTTCCTTCGCGATTCGCGCAGCTTCGAGAGCTCACCCTCTTGAATACATGATGGATGATGAAATTATTACCATCAAGATTCGTTCCGCTCGGCTAGCTTTTGGGAGACGGGACATCTTTCTTCCCATTCCGGAAGTTCTGTGTGTGACTCTCGAAGATCAGCCTCCTTAACTCTTCCAAACAACAGCTGCGCACCGTAGTGAGAAAAATCTCCCCGGGTATCTTTCAAAAAGCAATCACTCAAAACACTTATTCCCTCCGGACAGGCTCGAAGCCCGGCGAAAAGTTTCCGAAAACTACTCACGAAGAGAGATCTGAGCAACTTGGGCAGCACGTCTGTCAACGAAGGATACCAAAACAATCGCGAGCAGGCCGGTTTGGAGCGACGCCAACGCCACGTGTATCGCTTTGTTGTGAAGAGGGCCCCTCCATCTCGATCGCTGGTTGGATGAAGTCCTTCCCCGAAATCATCTCCTACGAACGGAGAGACAGCGATCACTCACCATACCGCACTCTGTTTCGGAAATGAATGCTCTGCCGCGGCGACCGCTGGAAACGAGGATGAAACCTGGGAAATCGAGCCTGAAAACATAGACTGGGTCGTTTCCCAAGCTTTCTGCTGATGCTGTCTGACGTTCTTCGCAGTCGAGCGTATTGTCTCCAATGAAAAGGGCAATGAAGTTGACATTTCGATATGTCGAGCCCGGTTTCGGAATGATTCCGATGTCTCCCGGAAGAATTATCGTTCTCGGAAGGAATCTCGCCTGGAATCACGGCGCTGAAATCCTGCTTGGCTGTACGGGGTCGACGTGGAAACTCGGGAGCTTGTGATTCAAAATCCTCGAATGAGACTTCATCATCAGCTCCCCATCATTACTGGTATGTGGCTCTGATCCGTTCTTGCGGCTTTACTTCTGTCCGCGGCTACCGGGATAAGCTCCACACTATAAGTACAACTGTTTTCTCAGGTACGAGTCCGAGCAATTCGATTTTCGGAAACGATAATAGCGAGCGAGAACTGGGCCCATTGTTCGATACGACGCTTTGATTTCCTCTGTCGTGTTGTCTGAGATCTGTGAGAAACCTCGCGTGACGCTTTGTCCATGTATGGCCGTGCTGCGGGGAAGTCCGCAGCTGGCAGGTCTAATTATCTTCCGGGCACGAATCTGTTTATTCTCGCGATAACAATCACAGATTCGTTTGAAGACCAAATCCGACTGGTCAGGATCCGGTTGCGAATGATTGAGTTGTGCCCGTATTCGGAAGACAAACAATACGTTAGCCCTGCGGCTTCAGCTCCATAAGAGCGCGTATGAGATTGTCTTTCGTAGGATCTGCTCGGCTCGGTCGTGGGCAAATGAACGAAAATTGCTGCTCTAATGCGATCGAACTCACAGTCCGATAGCAATTGGTCCCGGCTGAGTCGAGATTTCAATTAGATCGTGTGCTCAGAGACAACTCTGTAGGGTAACATCGCTCGATATCATGACCCCTGCTGCCAGCGTCTCGGGCACATCATTTTCTCTACTCGGCCGAACCTGGCGTCGTACCGGGGCGATCGAGCTTGGTCACCTCCCCAAGTTTGCCAGCTCTACGGATAGCGCTCACAGACTGCGGCGGGAAACGCTCATTACGCTAAGGGTCGGTAGGTGGTTGCCGGATTCAAAACGGCTCCGAAAAGTGATATCGTCCGTATCCTGATTGAGCACACCTGATTTTCTGATTTCGAGCACGGGACATTTTTCCTGCGTCCAGCGATGGTGTTTTCATTCAGGACCTCCTCGTGAACAGAGTCTTCCGGAAACCTCCACGATAAGGGAAGCTGAAGGTGAACAAGGTGAATTAATCGAAGAGAGCCATCAGTCTCGACCGGAGAGCGAGGACATGTTCGTTGGGAATTTATTCCTCAATTACTTTCTATTACTCACTTAGTCGCGGGAGCTGTTTCCGCTGATGGCGAAAAGCGTCTTTGATGTCGAACACTCATTTATCGGGGTCTTGCTTGCGAGAATCGCTCCTGGAGCTGCGACAGTCGCGAGTGGTGGCTCGTCTCCGGGAATCGCCGAGAAAGCGGACAATTTCTCCTCGTATCCTCAATACTTTAGACAATATGGGCGGGCAGGTATTTCTTTGGAAAGAGGCCCGCTTCCATTGAGCAGACAGATTCCTGATTAGTTTCAAGAAGGTACCTGGTACCCACTCATGTCTTGATGAAACGCGGTGGCGATTTGGCCGATGGGTTGATTGAATGCTATTGATGGATCTCCTTTATTAAATCACGTCGAGTCGTCGACGAAGGAGCGGGACGGGCCTTGACTCGATTCCGAAGCGGCGCGGCGAGTCGTACCTGTGCCTTATATCGGCGACATGGGAATCCCAATGTTTTTGGGAACAGCAACGAAGGCGAAGTTTTCCGGATGATGTCGCTTCCGACAGTTAAAGCAATTCATTGCAGGAATGACGCCACATACTTAAAAGTGACGAGGAACATCCGTCGGGCTCGGAGATTCACGACGCCTACGTCTCGAAGACATGGAGTGTATTTTGGGCGAGAAGTTCCTAATCGATAAGCAAAGTTCCCTCATTTCCCCCCAGGGACACTCATGCATGAGGGAATTTCTTCCAAGGGAAACCTCCTCCCGATATATCTGTCCCGTTCTTTGAGATTTATGAAGACGCGGGACGGGTATTGGACGTTTGCGAGGAGACTATTCTCCGACGGGCGGACTTATTGGGGTTCACTGTATCGGCGTCTACAGTGCAGTTCACCGCTAGGACCTATACGATCACGAATACTTCGTGGATGGAAATCACCTGTCACGGACCTCGACAGCTTTCCTCGCCGTCACGAATCCGATATCGGACCTTCTGTCACCGGCAATACCAAACGCTCCCACTGAGCCAGAATTTATGATCAGTCACTATAAATATTCTGAATGAGTACGAATGAGAATACGAATGGGTATGTTCTGCTGGTCTCTATTCTACCGTACGCTCGGAAGGGAGAGGCTTGTATCGAATCGATTCTCCGCGGGTGTTCCACGTGCCTTGGACTCGCCCGCCCGATTGCCCCCCTTGTTTTCCTGAATCCCATCTGACGACTGATGGCTGAAGATCCCGCCTTGGGCTCGCAAGTGGCCGAGGCTCCGTGATCGTGAGGATTTCCTCAGCTCAGTCGGTACTCGGAACTCGAGCGAAAGATGCCGAGATCTCTGGCTCCATGACTCCGGAGTATTTCGCAGCAGATTCGCGTCTGCTCCGGGAGCTGCTGTTCCAGACTTCCGCCAGACGTCCTAATCGCAGGGGATCGCATAATGTTATCTGGATGTCAAGTTGCCACTGGAAGCGGATTTGGACGGGCGGCCAATCTCCCACGCAGACGGGGACCACTTGAAGATTCCCGAAGTTTTTTTTTGGATGAACTCCGGTCAACTCGCTCGGGCTGCTCTCTTGGGACTTGGAACAGATTTTCAATGCAGATCGGTCGGCCGTGCAGCCTGTTCCAAAATGCAACTAGCGGATGCGGTAGCAGAAGCTTCGCTGACATTGCCAAAGGACTCCGCCCTGGGCAGATAAGCCGCACGACATTGACATTTACCTGCGTTGAGAATTCCTCCTGAAGGAGACCTGCCTATGCTGACCTTAAGGTAAAAGGACGGTTCAACGATAAGGCATATCCAGGAACGTGTATCCCAGAGGAATACCCCATGACTCCGTGGTGGCTGGTGATTCGAGATTGTCCTCGACGTGCTCGTTCCCGCCCGTTTGACGATCCGGGATGTCGACGAAAGCATTCCGACGTAAAATTTGAAATGGATCTCAATCAGCATATAGGCACCGAGATCGATCCCGTCGCTGTGATCTATGGTCGCCGCTCCGTCGTTGTTTCGGGAGTCCTTCTCGTGTCTGTGATTGGTCTAATGGGCGGCGTCCAGAATGTAGTCCGCCTTGGAAAGGCCAGCGCCGCGTGCTCTTTTGGGCCTCAGGGTACTCAATGGTTTAGAGTCTTGTCGATTATTAGCCCTCCCGGAAGCGCATGGGCTTTTTCCTCCGGATTCCTTGCAGCGGTTGAGTATTCCAGAAGACTATCGAGAGGAGTCGACAGCCTAGGCCTTCTAACGATGGGGCAGATGCCAGAACGTAATGGGTTCGATTCGGTCTGGCGTGAGCCGAAAACTCGTTCGATATCGAGTTCTATTTGATGCGGCATCATCCCGGAATTCATTAGTCTCACAGGGAGTCAATCAGACGCCGTATCAAGCTCTACAAATGAAAACAGACAAACCGCATGTGGAAAAAGCGGTTCATCCGCGGAATAGATTCAGCAGGCTTACATTCCGCGGTCTCTCCTCAGCTCCCCGCTGCAGCGACCGGAGATGTTTTCTCCGGAACGGGATTACTTCCGAACCCTACCACAGCTGAATAGATCTTGAATGCGGAGCTATCAGGCTCATTAAGATTCACAATTCGCTCCTAATAGGGTTCAGATGATTACCCGTGTAATATGACCTACTCTACCCGAGAAGTGGAAGGAAACACGAGAATAATCACACTGACGCTTATCATTAGACTTTGTACGTTCAGATATCACCTATCCTTCTCTGCATATGCTTTCGAGCGTACAAATGGGAGGAAAAATACTAGATAAACGCTGGAGCTGCGCGATCCATCTCCATCCAGCTCTCATTGATTAGCGGACCGACCGATCCATTGGTAGTATGTCGGTATACATACATCTGCTCATAGATGCGTTCATGTGTCTAGCGTTATAGATCCTCCTTTGCTAGGACCTTCCTTCTTCGGGGAACTCGTCTCCTTATGATGCCTGTTGCCTTCCTCCCTCAAAACCCGCATGGCTTCGTTCCGATACTTCATCCGTCTATGATCGATTTCTCACTCCCCTGTGCCGATTCGCCGCATGTTTGAATTTCGAACAATCAGGCTCCTCCATGAATCTATCCATCCGTGCAACCGAGACGAGCAGTCGCGTAGATGCATCTCATATCCCATTCGAGAGAGTCTGTGCCGAGTCTAGGACTCTATAGACATTCTGAGGATCTGTCGAATATGCAGCATGTAGTATGACATCATGAGCTGTCCAGGTGAATGAATTTCGGTGTTCGTCCGCAGATGGTGACTACGGTTCAATTGAGTTCAACATGAATGGCACCGAAGTGGAAGGTGATGCCGCTTCCACCTTGAATGCCGAAGTCTCGGTCATTCTGGTACAATCGAGAGATTCGTGGCAGTTCAACTACTCAGCGCTCCTGATTCTATCGTATGGAGCGATCTTCGCGACGGGTTTGGTGGGGAATTCCCTCGTCATTCTTACCCTCACTAGGAATCAGAGAGGGAAGGTGAGTATGCCATCGAGGGAGTGCCTTTGGTTCAAGATAGATAGAAATTCCCGACTCAGGTAGGAGATAGGGCAATCCTCGCGAACTACCGATTCCGCGTACACACCCCTAAGGCAAAGATTCTAGGGACGGGCGCAACCCCATACCGCCTCCTATCCCCTATTATCTTCCTTTCCGAGGCGATCCCGCGACTGTATGCTTATCGTTTTCATGAGTTCCGCACGAGGGTGAGACGAGTGGGCTTAGCTCAGGTATGAGACCTTGTGCACACAGTGTCATGATTGGAGGACTGGGACCAATCCTAGGCACATGAATGATGGACATTCCCCCAGGTGCCCGGGACGAAGTTCACCGAAGAAGTCGCTCTTCGCTATCGTTTATTTCGATGTGCTCCTTGTTTATGATATTTTGTTATTTAGTAGTTCTAGATGTGTCGAAGCTATGTCGCTCCGAAAGCTCGAATTAGACATTTACGTAAACAAGTCAATGACGTCCGGACGGCATTTGAAGGTTTCAATCCTCCAGGCGCCAATGGGAGCTATCATGCGCCGCCGAATCTTGGAAATCATTACGCGCGAACTACTAAATACCTGGCGCCGCTGAGAGAAGATCCCCGTCTGATAACTACCGGGGGTGTATTCGGAAAGGTTTACATCACAAGCTACCTCGCTCCCTCCTCAGCATCCTCCTACACACTATGTACTATCTTCCTCACCTGTCAACTTCAACGTCCAGTCTCTGTTGGCGACCTATGTTTTCTCACGCTCATATACGTACATATGTATGTGCCCAGAGATGTATGCATTTAGCCATTGCTTAGCGGGCCTGGAAGCCCTAGATTGACTTGAACATCCCACATGATGAGTAACTGATTCAAAAAACTCATCGGTACTTCGACTCTCAATCGGACAGAGATGGTTACGAATCATGCCCATACCACTGGCTTATTTGAAGAGACTCCGTCCATCTCTCGGAGCAGAGTCCAGAAGAGCCGATGCCCCGCTAAGAGCTGAACTTCAAGAGTCAGTCTCCTGGCTGAAGAATACTCCACACTAAGCGTCACCGGGACGGGAGGGAGATTACCTCAGACTTACGCACCAGCATCGGGAATCATGAGATTCAATGATTAATTGGTCCATGCTTTGTTGTGATCAAGATTGAGATGCATATCTTATTAATTCGCATATACACGATCGATCAGCCTTTCATATCTGGCGCGAGACTTCGGCAGATCGTTGTTTGTTTTCTCCCTCCAGCATTATTTTTGTTCTTCTTGCTCCACTCGCAATATTTGCTCCTCCGTGGAGTCCGAAACGGCAGAGGACTTCCTTCCCCGTGTGATAGATGTAGTTGCATCCGAAGATGACGTGTTCGGTCGTCTCCTCGTATACCTACGCCACACGTGGGACAGCTTTTGTTAGTTCCGCTGAACATCTTGTGAGCTCTGGTTGGCTACGTCCTGGCCCTGGGCAAAGCAAGAGGGGTGTTCCCCTCACTGTTATCGTAGACGAAGCTAGATACAACTCGGGTCTTCTTTCCCTCGACGTAAGTGCTGATGCTCGTCTCGAGGAGAATGCAGCCTCTCCACATCGCCTCATGGATCTCTCGCATCCTTCCTAAGATTTGTTTGTTGAAGATATTTGAGAGCGGACGCCCTCAGGTGGAGGGATCGAACATCATGGACCCTCCCAACGTATTAGGGGGATCGTTCGGCCAACTCGATAGCATTTTCTCGGAGCCGATCTCGGTCGAGACCCGGACCCTCGACTCTCGCACCAGAAGAAGCGTCTGTGGGCGGATCGTTGAGGCGTAAAATGTGAGGAAACCGAATCAGAATCTATCACCTACCTGAATCCACGGCGGGAGGCATGAAATTAGGAAGTTGTACGGCGGCGAATTCATGGTTTGCGTCTGCGAGCATCGCGCTCCGGTGACAAGTCACTCCCCGCAGTAAGCCTCAACCTTACAAGCCGAACCGAGATGCGGTGTGAGATGTATTCCACACATCATGTTTCAGCTGTAGAATGTCTCGGAAGATATGGGAACCTCCAAAGGGGAGCTTCCTCACTGCGCCTCAACGCGAGGGAACGGGAGCCAGAAGTCTTGTAACTTTTCCAGCTACTGAAATTAGAATTCTCATCTCGTCAATGCATAGTGAAGGTGGTTCGAGCGTGGAAAAACCTTCTGAATCAGTGATCTGATACCAGGGAATCTGATTGAATCATCAGAGGATCTCCGTAGAAGAGGGTCTCGAGTTCCGACAAACATGAGCCCGTTGGGGGAGATTTAATTAGGTAGCATCGGCTCTCTGCGAGATAGACTCCCTGTGGCCCGATGTCACAGTCTAGAGCCCAGAGCGGGTAATGCCGAAGCGTCGGCTTTTGTTCGAAGACAGGCTCCCGGCGCGAGAACTGAATGATCAGAGCGCTTTCAATGATATCGTCCTTCAGCGTCGAAAACTATTATAGTTCGTTTCAATTCGCGCGGCGGTTCCATGGACACGGAAACAGAGCACAGAGGAATCGGATTGCATTCTTCCACCCCCGCAACGCCAGCCGACCATTCCGAGAGAAGCTCAGGATTCGAGCGTGAAACTCTTCCTACACGAAACTCATCCTCACTTGATGCGATCTGGGTGGAGAGGATTGTATTTCCGGGGGAGCGTATTTCCAGGCTCCCTCTGCGATTTCTTTCTCATGAGACTGAATTCGGGTTCCGGTATTGATCGTGAATGCTTTCCCCCGGCTCATCCGCTTAATCTAATCAGCTCCGCTTGATACGCTCGAGGTTTTCGCTTCGCTCGGTTTCATGGTATCATCGAAGGAACTGCGCTCCGGAGATGCTCACCTCTAAGAAAGATCTCCCTCGCCAATCCATTGCAAACGAGAATGTTCCATATTGAATTTTCTCGGCATCGGCAATGAATCGACGACGGATCGGAACATAAGATCTAATGAAGTCGATCGGGTCACAGCTTGTGTCACCATTCGAACTTCCACTCATCTTCTCTGGCGACTCCCAGAACGACAGCTTGTAGGCTCTACTAGCCTCTCAGAAGCCCCTGGAGAACGGTTCCTCCCCTGGCCTCGGCGGAGCGCGAACGAGATAGGTGGTTCGGAAATATTCTCAGTCGCTCCCGCCTTCTCCGGGGGTCTTCCAGCCCTGTTCTCTCTTGACGGAGTCTCCTCCGGCACGTACACCTCTGGTTCCGATCCGGAGTGTGACCGACAAGAGGTTAAAAATGGTGACCCTCTCCACGAGCTGAGATTGTTCCTCTCACCGCGCCGATCCGGATATTACAAGAAACTGGTAAGGGCATAGACCGGCGATGTCACGCTTGTCACCGGCAGAGCTTTCTTCCTCTCGTGTGCCCACATAGCGATATTTGTTTCCCTGTCACGGGTAGCTCATGGCGGGTGACAAAAAAGAGCAACCGACCATTCTCTGGAATGAGACGTGTTTCAATCACGGACCCCGCAGAGCGGAATCACACTCGTCCCGATAGACCCTCTGAGGCTCGTTTGATCATTCGGCAACGGGCCGCTCGGGCCGAGGGTGGCGAAGAAGCACGACTCTTCGTTGTCCGGGTATTGTTTCCGCAGGTGGAAAGAGGCTACGGCGATTGCGAGGCCATCGAAGTCTTTGAGCTAATATTCTCAAATTAATTCTCCTTGAGGTTCGTGTCCCTCGTTCGTCCGGAGGCGTGAAGAAAAGCATTATCTTTCGGCAGCTGATGACAAGTTGTGCGGCGTGCGCTCGGTCGAGGGTAGGCGTTGCCGGCGCAGTGACGGTCGGAATAGCCTCGAATGAGGAGACAGTGCGCATCTCGCGTGAATAGACGCAAGCTCCCGTAGTGTGCGTCAGGAGACGAGCGGTCAGTGAACGCAGTCCCTGTGGACGTATACGGGTGTCGTTCAACTCGTCGCGCACTTTGTTTGCTTCATTGTAGTCGAGAAAGCGATCCAGACATCCTGACGACAGCCCACAGTGCCAGTATGGTTAATGCGTCCTGAGTCCGCGAGGCGGCACCAGAGCGACGCGATGCAGCTCGAGCCGACGATACTTTCTCTCCTGCGTTGCAAGGAAGACGGCAGTCATAAATGATCTCCGCGTTGCCCAGACCTTAGACTCCCGTCTCGGAGCAAGTGATGTGATGCGAACCCCTCGCCTTTCCGAGAAGGACGTCGACAAGGCTGCAGTAGGCAGGAGGAGATAGGAGCTTGAAGTGACAATTATCCTGGGATCAGAGTCATAAACCCTAGACGAAAACTAAGATGTCAGGTCGTTCGGTCGCTCGGTACGTGGGAAATCCTCCGACCTCATTCGAATATCCTTACTCCTTACAGGTGGCCACGAATGTCTTCCTGTTGAATTTAGCCATCAGTGATCTCCTGCTGGGCGTATTCTGCATGCCGTTCACATTGGCGGGATTCCTGCTGCGAAATTTCATTTTCGGCCAATTAATGTGCAAAGTGATCCCCTTCTTACAAGGTAGGAGCTCGAGTGTTCCGTCAACGGGGACTCGTGCGAGTTGACCTAGTCCCTCGGGCGGGAAGAGAAAAAAAACAGATTCCTCTCGCTCGAACGATCGACCTCGTTAGAAAAAAAATCCGACCTCGGTCCCTGGACGGCAGACATGTCTCGCGGAGACAAAATAAGGGTGGATTGAGTTCTAGGCTATTATCGCAAACGACCTCGCAGAGCTAATCGGCGGAACCGGCTTCTCTACAGGGGTTACCGTGGCCGTGAACGCGTGGACATTGGTTATGATCTCTATCGAAAGATACTTCGCTGTGTGTGAACCGCTCAAGTCGCGAGGATTTTACGCCTCAACACACGCCTGGCACTCCGTAGTTATCATCTGGATTTTCGCTTTGACGAGCATGACGCCTATCTTCTACGTCAACAGACTCCAGCCGGCGGGATACGGTTTGTGGTTGCAATTGTGCGCGTATGGCTTCCCGGCTAGACTGGTCGGCATTACATTCTGATCGACGCCAATCCAAACCTGATCCTTGCAAGAATCATCGAGCTGACATGAGCGTCGAACTTTATTTCGGAACAGGGCGACAGAAATGCCGGGAAGATTGGCCGAATCCGACTGTCGAGTCAGCGTTCACGGTTCTATTAGATCTTCTACTGCTAGTTATTCCCTTGACGGTGATGGCTTTCGCCTACATCAACATCACGGTCACTCTACGCAAAGGCATCCGGGAGAACGAGAAAGGCTCAAACGGTAGGCAGCTCATTTCTTCTACGAGGGGAGCATGCGTCTTGTGCTCCGGAAAGATCTCAACGATACAGACGCAGTAAACTCTGACCACAAGCCGATCCTCATTCCAACAGAAATCAAACTCATGGGGCCCAGAGGCATCGGAGTGGTAAACAACAAAACTCCTGAAAACGTGATCGAGCGAGAACCGAGACTCATCGTAAAGTGGTGCAAGGTTCAGAACGAGGACTCATCGGATTCGTCGTTTGGGCACGTGGATCGCCCCAAAGCCGCGAATCCTGCGTCTTCTGATTCTAGTTCGCATTCGACGCATGACAAGTACGTGGGAGTGTCATTGATTCGATATCGGAGGGGTTCAAAGAAGCTTTCCCTCTTAAAGCTTCTCCGGACACACGGGAGTTTTTCTTGTAACGATTTCAGAGCTCCTGTGCAATTCACTAATTACACTCCCACGCCTCGCGAGGAAATGATCCGCTACCTGCGCACCAATAACAACGAGCAACGAATGGCGGTTCGCCGGAAAGTCATCCGAATGGTGTTTGTCGTGGTGAGTGAGCTCGGATTTTCTTTCTGCCATTCTGGCTCTCATCTCATATTCCCATACCAGCTCGGATTGTTCTGGGAAGACTCCATGCGAGCGCTCTCGTTTTGTTGTCGGAGGCTCTATGGAAATCAACGCCTCGGTCTCTGTGTGGAGCCCACTCTGAATTATTTTCGCAGGTCTTGGAGTTCTTTGTCTGTTGGACTCCAATCTACGCCATCAACACTATCGCGTCATTCTCGAAGGACTTGCTCACTCCTTTGGGCGGTGTAGGCATCTCTCTTTTCCACCTGCTTTCGTACGTATCGTCGTGCTGCAATCCAGTCACGTATTGCTTCATGAACAAAAACTTCTGCAGGTAAGTCAATAATATTGTAGATACAATCGTCGAGATGATAGCCGAAGTGGGTGTCGCAGCTCGGGGCATCCCGGGGAAATCACATTATGCTCACTAAATAGACGAAGAGGAGCACAGAGAATCCCTTTCCGGTTAGCAGATAGGGCAGCCCAATACTTCTCCTAGCGAATTATTATCGATAAGGACTTTCTACTGGGCTTGCTCTTGTCGAAATCGGTCTGTAGATTGAGACCTTGTTCAATTTTCGCAGGGAGTTCAAACGCTCAATAAGCTGTTGTGATCCGAAGTACCTGAAGTTCTGGATTCTTCGGAGTCGGGAACGAGGTCCTGAAATTAGCCTCACAGGAATTCGAGCTCAAACACGCATCGAGATTCGCGACAATCGACGCGCATTCTGCTCACAGAGGAATCATACCGACTTGTGAGGTTCTCTGCTGTTATTCCGATTCGGAATTATTTCTTGGGAGGAAAACAGAGGACGCATTCCCTCCCGCGTCCCGAATTCGCTCTCGAAATACATACTCTGAAACAATGGGAGGAATTCGATTTCTTTCCCTCCGCAAGGGAACTCATCGATTGGATGTGCAAATGTATAATAGAGATTTTATATCCGACGTTCCGAACGATGACTCTCGAGCGCGGAGCCACTTTGTACGTAAATGCGCTGGAATTCCTGTGATGTACTCAAGTGTAATATAGCCCTCAAGAAACTAAATCGCATGATTGTTTCATCGACTTTCGTGAGCTGTCAGAAAGAGAAAATAAAGCAGTCAGTCATGCTGAAGTAAGTCCCAGTCCATCTTTTGTTCCTTTTCGTTGCACCTCGTGGCTGGCGCGCGTCTCGTCCCGCGACAGAATTTCGATTATTCCTGTCGAGGCAGAGAGGTGTGAATGCTTGAGAATTTCCGACGAGCGAGTGGAAATTTCCTGTCGCAGGAGCCTGTGAAAGCTCTCGGTACGAGAACGAGCGGACCATGCACCTCTCATGAGAAAGTATTATAGCATAGAGAAGCTCGCAGCGAGAAATTGAACAAGCGAATTCTTCAAGTTTTCCGCTCGGAACAATCGCCAGTAGGAAAATGGAAAAAGCCGTCATTCCAAGCCGACTCATTTTCTGATAACAAGCAGTGTCGAACAATGCTTCAGGCAATCACTCAGTCCCGTCTCACGCGGGAGGATTATTGGCGTCTTCGACAGACAGCTTCTACTCGTGGTTTCGTCCTCGTTTCTAACTCCGTGAGGTTTTCTCGGTCGGTTAGGATGCTGGTGGTGTTTCCTAAATAACTTCAGGCTGATTCGGTGCTTTGGAGGGGATTAGCAACACTCCATCGGAGTCGAGTTCGACCACTGACGTCATCGGCCTCCGCGACGCCAGACAAATATATAAGAAGAGTTTTTAATTTCGAATTTTTCGCTCCCGTCCCGGCAAGTCGACGATGAAGGTCCACTGTCCGATGAAGCCTAGCAGGGCCGGTGCCGAGAACGAACTCGAGTTACGCCCGCCGAGATCGAGTTTTCGTCTGACTCACCGTGTTTCACCTGCAGGGGTCCGCGGCTGACTGAGTTGAATGCTGCAACTCCATAGCAGTATAGATCGGAATTCGATCGCGAGCCGCTGAAAACCAAGCAACCGTTGGAATCAATATTAGCGTTGTAGATGCTACAAGCCCTGCGGAACAGAGAGATTTCAGAGACTCAAGCAGTCGGAAGTTCACTCCGTCTATCTCTGACTGAGGTAGCGGAGTTTCTCGCAGCGACGCGCGATCCAACTCCCGGACGTGTTCGCCTTTTCTGGTTAGGTTGTGGGTTCGGGTTCACCATTCACAGGGACCGGTCCGGCGAATCCTACGGGCAGGAGCGCGGTCGCGAAATTCCCAGCGAAGGCGATTGCGCTCTTGACTCTTCGGTCCACGTCCCTCGACCGTAATAAGAGCGATATAAGTGCTTGACGGAATTTCGGCCGGGCATTGGGTCTCAGTTTACAATGCATTGTTCCTACTGGCGTTAAGCATAACGGGGTCTCGCTCCGTTGCGGGCATCGTTGTAACTCCAAATAGCCTAGGCAGTCTTGCTCCCACCTCATTCACTGATTGAAGAGGCTTCCGGGAACTGCCGCCGCGTTGTCAAGCAGAGAATCAGGATTTCAGGCTCGGTAATCCGAACTTCATGAGGAGAACTTTGGGTCTCTCTCCAGACCCTTTCGCAACTTTTCTACATTTCAGGGAGTTGTCCTCATCCATGGAGGCGACGACAGTATGTAGGTTCGCGAACGGCCTCCGCTAGCGATCGGAATCGTTCGAGGTCGGACCGAACGATTCCCTTTCTAAACCTAGCTCGCGCTCGACGACCATCCAGATAATCTGTGGCCCATAGATCGCTTCCGCACTTTATGAATCATGCATTGCCTGAAGTGCGCGCTGCGGATTGCAAATGAGGTTTGCATGCTGATACACCTATCATATTGTCGCATCAACGAGGCGCCTCGACCGTCGGGCCGCCAGCTACAGGGCCGTACGACCTTTGTCGAGGAAATCTCCGCTGTTCCACGCGCGGGGACATACAATTTTGCGCACTTATCGCCCATCTCGCACTAGTTTCGGGTTCATCCACTCTAATTGAGACGCCATCAACCGTGGGCATTAATCCCCGCAGTATCTGACGCAGGAACGGTCTTCCTATCCTAGCACTCCTCCAAGTCTCCGAGGAGTAGCAGAGTCTCCGAGGAATCTCATTCGGGTTGGTAGGCTGATTTGGCTTAGGCACTTAGTGGTCCGACGTCCTCAATATACTTGTGGTAATCGAAACGAGCTTTTTCTCGGTCCGACTTGTCCTCAATGGCGGAATCGTCTACGAAAGAAATTCTGCCGCCGAGACGCGCAGGGCCGGGAACTCGGAATCTTCGAAAGGACGAATACGATCAGTTGGGGTGCGGTTACCGCGGGGTTCCAAAGCTCGCTCAGAGGGGTTTCAGATGCGTCTCGTTTCACTCATAGTGAAACAGTCTTTTAGTTACGATGCATCGCGCTGTCGCAACGACTGACCGATATCAATTCGGCCTCCTACACGTGAATGACGTAGGTTCGTAGATGGATGATCGTCGGGATCGTGTCGGGCCCATTCGATGGGAAAGCGTGGCACGTCTCCGACGATGTCAGATCCTGCGTTTCCCATCTTTCTTGCCCTGGTGATTTTTTCATGTCGGACGACCGTGAAGCTCCCCTACCGAGGCCTCGCCGGACGTAGACGACTACCCATATTTCGTGCGCTCAAATATCTTGGTACGATAACTTCCAGAAGAAATCCTAGAGAGCGCGAACCTACGCACACAGAAAGCACGTCCTACAATCATGCATCTTCTCGAAACTCTGCCCGCGCATTTCGCGAGGACGATGATGCCCTTGGAGGATATGAGTGCCGAATCGTCGAACTTTCGAGCGAATGCCAGCGTGAAGTGAATGGAGGATGCGGAGAGTCCACGCCAATGGGGGAGTGCGTGGCTTGATGAATAATGCGCATTTGAAGTCGGGATTCTGAGAGAACGCTGATTCTATTCAGGGAACGCTCATTGAAATAAGTCAGTGTGATCGAGATGACCTCCTCGGAGCTACCGCTCACCAGGAGCCTTTTTCCGGAGCCTTCTACTGACTCCGTCCATGACTGGTCTAGAGCTGGGGGAGTCACTGGCTGAGTACATATATGTATGTACACTGTACGCAGTTGTGTTCCAAAAAAGGCCTGGAATCCTCGAAGACTGATATACAGAGATAGGACCGGAGTCACTTTCGTCACTAAGACACAGTCGACCGATTCGTGTTCATTCTTTCAGACATTTATCATCTGTAATTGATCAATGTGTCAAACTACGTAAGTTGTAGCTCGTCCTGACAAGTCAAAATCCCAGAACGCGGGGAGGCTTCGAGTGCGAAATCCTTGCTTTTGGGAATAGCTTGGTACCTATCCTCAAGACGTCTCCATGCCCCACACGGGCTCAGTCTGGAACAAATACCTCCTGGAAGTTCGCTCCGAATTAATCTCAGGAAAAGTATAGCGCATCTAGCCGACGGAACTTTCTGATTGAACCCTCTTGTTTGTTCTGTGTCACCTATTCCCAAGTGAACTCAGAAAGTTAGCGAAGACAAAAGTAGGACTCGTTTGTTTGCATTAATTCAATTGATAAATTTTCCACGGTGGGAAGTCGGAAAGAGAGGAAGCATTCCGATTGGGTCGATTCGTCAAGTCCACGTGCAACTGGCTGTGTGTTCTTCATTCTTCCTCGGACAGAGAAACCTGCGATAGGCCAAATCAATTCGCTCGATAATTGTGGTTTCCACGCTGGCTCCGGAAATTGGCAAATCGCTGCAACGTGCTTCTGATAATATAATTCGAGACAAATCGTTGCGGCGATGGTGACTGCGGCGAGGTTTCCACCGAGTGCCGAAAAATGTCGTGGAATTGTCGCTGGGAGCCACAGACCGATTAGCTCCCGAAGAGATCCCTCGGCAACTCCACCTAGGGAGCCTCAGAGCTGTGGCTCGATCGGTTCGGAGCTCGAATTTGGCGTGTTCTGCGTGGATGTCTCCGCTCTTAGGGCCGCTCTGAGGGAATCGGCCTTTTCACGACGATCGGGTCCATCCATCTCCTGAAGACGCGGAAGCCAAATCGCATCTGTTGACTGCGAAACCCATGCTCTGAAAGTCGTAAGACTCTGAGTCAGGATTAAGGGGAGCTCTGAGAGAGACAGAGAGCTTGTATCAGGAGCAACTACATATGACTTGATGATTCTACTCAAAGCGCTGTGAATTGCCCGCTAAAAATACACGAACAATATACTGGGAATAGGTATGGAACAGAACAGGGAACATGGTTGACCCTCGAACACCCCGCGTTGCGAGTTTTCCACTTCGGTGAGCTACCCCGCAGTCAGATCAGGTCACGAGGAGGGCTTCCGCCAGCTCTCTCTTCTGCTTTTTTTCAACAAAGCTGTTTCGCTCGTTTAGTTTGTCCTATTCGAGTATGGAGAAAATTGAAGAGAGGGTCGAATCCCATTGCGGACCTTCTTCCCGCCAGCTCCATGAGCAAATCGAAAAGGGCCTATGTGTCCCGAGCGGTTTTCTCGTTTTCCGACGACTCGTCGAATTCGCCTACATCCCCATGGGTAAGTTGGCTGCTATTGCGGCTCTGAAGCAAGCCATACGCGAGCAATATTCCGAAGCTGAGCTAGCCCGGACTGGTGAATCATGCGGTCGAATGATTTCGAGTGGACATGTCCTGTATCAATCTTGCAATCGATCTCGATCCCCACAAAAACGACCGGGCGTGAACAACTTCGCCGGACAAACGTTCTCAGGCTTATCCGGAGCCTCCCGGGCATTTCCCCTGGCGGGTGTCGGAGAGTGACGTCTATTGTGATTCTCCGCGCTCCCGTCATGATTCATGAGAAACGCAGTTTGTCAACGGACTGGTCAGAGGTGAAAACCATCACATCTACTTTAAACATGTTGCCTTCACTCCTTGCTCTGAGATTCCTCCTCGTGGTTAGGGGCGGGGCGCTTGTAGTCGGTCAATCGGTCCTCCCTGGATCTCTCACAATGAGTGTTTCTAGATCTTGTGGCAATGGACTGCAGCCGACCCTTCTACGTCAAGTCTCCACCTAACTCATCTCACAGAACCTCTGGATTATGCGACAAATTACTTCCGTGCAATTTCGACTTTGAGTGGGTGACATGATGCCGCTCGTATTTTGATTTGCTCGCGCTGCCCTATCTGAAGGGAGGGTGCTCTCTCAACACAAATGAAATTTCGTCCCAACACGAATTATGGAAGGATGGATGAGAAGCTCCTCCAGGGCGCTACGCCGCCTCCGCCAGGGGACAACGACCGTGGGCGAACCTTGACGACCCATTATGTCTCTACATTCATGTTGTTTCTCGCTCCTGGTAAGTGTGCATGCGTTTGACTCACAATCAGTCAGACCTTTCGGCGTTGATGAACTCCTCTCCACGAAAATTGCTTGGCAGCGAGCGAAGTGCTGAAGGCGTGTCGCGGCGGGACTCTCCGGCAGGCATTACTCTCATCGGACGAATCGACAAATTTCGCTGCTGCGAAGGAAGCTCGGCGTCGATTGGGTGTTTCCACTGAATTATAGAGTTTTAGAGTCACGTTGTAGCAGCCCATCGGAAGTCACGCGATACAGAAGGTGCGACTTTGAATCGAAGTCCCGCCCGCTGCACGCCTCGTGTCCGGAGCTATGTTTGATCTCGTTAGCCTTCTTTCTACGAAGGAGGGAAACTGCTTCAGAATTGCGTTTATTGTGATTGTCAGCCAAGTCCATCGAAGTCAGAGCGACTCGGAATCCTCAGAGTGGATATCATCGAACGAGACTCGAGGGACCTGGAGAATCGAACCCACAACACGACACATTTTCAGGATTTGTGATTGGGGTACAACATTCATTGCGTGGCAATGAATTTCGGAACGTCTCACCGAACGTCGAGTTCTTCCGGATCGGGAAGGGGTCGAAAATGGGGTCACACTAGGATTCGCATCCTGAACAGATGTGGCAGGCTTTTTGTACATATCGATCCGTAGTATCTGATTGCGAAAAGTAGAAAATTACCATCTGCCGGTGGCTTGTTCCGGGACGCCCTCAGGACGCAGGTCGTAGTAACGAAGTTCACTTGTCGCGCTACGGTGGGTGTTAACACGTAAGCCTTCGAGCCATAGTGCATTGTTTGAGTGAATCCACCAATTTCCAGTCCCTTCAGAATGTGATCCAATAGGCCGAGGAAATCCTCGCTCGTTGTTCCTTCCCGCACAACGAGCATGTTCTTCGAGTCAGAGGAAGAAAGATTTCCGTAAACTACGTGGAGCATAAGGCACGAGCTCGACTGCAGTCCGGCCACCGCGAAGACAGGGATCCTCATTTTCAACAATGCCTCCTGTAGGAGAGGCACCCCGCATTGAGCAAAAATCCGCGTAGACAGAGCTCGAGCCTTGTGCACCTCAACCGGGTTGAGCTCATGAGTTCCATTGCACGGATGGAAGGAAGCCCGATTGTAGGCCTGCGCTCTTGACACTCTTGATGCTACCAATGTGACTGGGAGATTTGTTGTGAGGCATAGAAGCAATGTGATCGTAATGAACATGACGACGGTGTTTGTTTGCCGCGCCCAGGACACTTCGCGAGGGGAGACGTAAACAAGAGCACAACCGTTGCACCGACGAACTCCTCTGTGCCGCATGGCGTCAGCAATTCTCAAGTGTTGGATCAGCAAGTCATCAGCTTATTTAGGCAGCTGTTCGCATCTTAAATAATTGTAACTAGCTCGAATCGATAGACAGTCACTATCGCAGCGACCAAGGCTACGAAGCAGCGTGATGACCAAAACATGATTCGGCGGGCCCAGCGCTTCTCTCGAGGAGCCCATTCCGAGTCACCTACTTCCGGCTCTCCTAGGAAATATCTCTAGGGAAAATTCCACATGCCCCCCTCCCCTTCTTCTTCGTCTTGAGGGACGGGGAGGGGGGCGCCATATTCTCAGCTCCGCATCACTCCTCCATCATATACCCTGTACCGCCATGTACATAGGAATTTTTGTAGTTTCGCGACACTCGACTCGAAAAATGACTTGAGCTAACTTAATTAATGAACAGAAGACGGGCGGCATATCTTCATCCCTCGGCGAGCATAGTAACGAGACTCGGGGGTTGAGCTGACACCGGTTTCGGAACTCGCGGGTGTCGCAGGGTTCTGCAGGGCGTAGTTTCGAGCGGCTTGTGATGGCTTCGTAAAGTTCGCGATCAGCAACAGGGCTCGAAACCAAATCTCCGTTACGTGTCCACAAATGTGCCGTGAAGCGCTGAGTTTTCCGCAGGAGAATCACGGTGAGACGCGGAAGGAGGTACGGCAATCGTTGCTGTGACTATGTACTTGTCGGCGTCAGGAGGGTGAGGCGCGGCTTAGCGTGAAATTAGATCGGTGCAAGCGAAACTCCTTAATCTAAATTTCCAGCATCTAATGGAGCGAGCAATGGGAGACCCGCGGCCCGTGGCTTGGCTCGAGATGAGAGAGTAATCCAGGGCCCTCAGAATCTTCATATCTGGAGTCGGCAAGCTGACGCAGACGAGAGGGTAGTTTGAAGTGTTTTTCGGGCGCAAGTCAGAGCGCGTCCCACGACGCGGCATGCTCTGCAAAGTTTTTTCCCCAGAACCTGATTGGAGCAAGTTGATGCTTCGAGGCACTTGGTCCGTTTTTGCGGTTTCCCCTGCTATTCTCAGCCTTTTCCAGAAAGCATACCTCGAAATTCTTTTTCCATTCCATAGCCGGGCTCCAATGGGCCGTGGCACTGATATCATCATCCTCTACTTGTCGGCTCTTCGCCGCGAGGCGCCGAGAAAGTCTGAAGTTGAGCAGAACACTGGTGAGAAAGCTAGGGAGCGTTTGCCCGTTCCTCCAAATCACTCGCTGCAGCGAACAGCCGCTCAACGGTACTTCTCGCGAGAGGTTCTTTCGAGAAAGCTGCATAGGATGGGGGAGGTTGAGAGGGAAATTCGAAACTCTTCCATATAAGTAGGCTCGCACGGCTCGTTCCTCGCGGCGAAAAAGATACTCTGAGGTATTCTGTCCGAGGAATAAGGCAATACGGATGAAGAGAGCTCATAGAGTTGGGAGACACATTCGATTCCCTGCGGCCGAATGGTCCCCTTCTGACACGTTTCGCATCGGGGAAGTATCAATCTGATCCATTTCCCCATCTCGTTCGCTCTAGCTCCACGGATATCGATAGAAACCCGCATCGTTCGTTTGCTCGAAGCAGCCGATGCTGAACTAGCGCAAGGCTTGGTGGTTCTCTCCTCGGCAGACATCTCAGAATTGCCTGAGGCCCTGCCGAGAAGACGGTCCGCCATGTTTTGCCGTGTCATCGTGACGGAGAGGGAACCATCAGGAGAAGCTTACCTTATTCGCGATTGCTTCTTACAAGGAATCTCGGCGCCTCTGGCTCCCGTTCCTCCTCCAGCCTCGCGCGTCGATTATATGCTGATAGAGTAGCTCCGGAAGGGAGGATTCTCCGCTTGTCTCGAAGAAAAGCGTCGGCAGCTTGACTTGAATTCTTATCCGTCATCTTCCGATCCTCAACAAGTCGCCTTTTTATGGGGCGCGAGCGCGGTCCCAGATGCCTTCCCATGAACGATGACCCCCCGCGACGTCCGGTAGCTTTCTAGCCGCTTGCCCAATGTCTGCGCTTCAAGGAGCTTCCTTAGACTCATTCATCGGATATCAGAAAGTCTCGCACCAGCTCTGTCAGAAGCTCGGGTCTGACCGATGCGGCAACCTTTGAAGTTCGTTCGTCTCTGCCGTCCTATTCAGCGTCCCGGTACCCGACGCTGATAGGAGTCTGCCACCCGAGGTCCTCGGAACGCGGTCCAATGGAGCGTAGACATTGTCTCCCACTGCGGTGTTTCGCTCCGCGCTGTTTTCCTTTGAAGCCATCCAGCGGATATTATATGTAGACGGGATGTCATCTCTGATTTCTTTAACAATATTCTCTGCCAACTCGGTACATTTCTTGCGGAGCGAAAACTCAGGACAGTGTCCCCTCATTTTTGCTGTGGTTGCGCTATCGATCCTGCGGCCGTACAGCGTTCAATCGTAGAATCTTGGCGTCGTGAGGACTTGCGTTTGATCAACGACGTAATCAGCTCGGACTCGATCCGCCGTCTAGATTGCAACCAAGACGAACTTGGACTAATCAACTCTGATGATTCCTTCGTATCCATCTTGCGGTGGCGAGTCGCGCAAGCGGGCGTGCTCCACTAGTCCTTAAGGTATCGACCGGGTACACAATTCAGGCTGGGGATACCAAAGCAGATTCACTCGGAGGCTTCGGAATTCGAAGTATCCCGAGACCGGCGCGGCCACACTAAGCCCTTGGTGCCAGCTCTGAACATCCCACGACGATATCCCAAAATGAATCATCGCATGACTTTGAAGAGACTCATGTCTAGAAATTATGATGTCGGTTTTGAATCGTCGCAGCTCTGTGGTTGATGGGTCACTGGTCAAACAAAAGGCTCCCGTGCCGCGAACCGATGGAAGTCGAGGCATCTCCCCGATATGCAGAAATAATATGGGTTGTCTATGTGTCGTCTCGCCTCGGCTACAATGCCGTAGCTTCCTGGGCTTCAACCCTGCCTCCAGAAACAACTGAATAGCCGAGACCTTTCAGCTCCGGAAATCGTCGTGTTATCTGATCGACGGGAATGTTACCCGCTCGAAGGCGCGAATCGAAGCCTTTTCTCCCTCGCATGTGTGCTGATCGGGTTCCCCTACCATATCTATCGTGATATCTAATTGATGGACGATCGGACGCAAGTCTCTCCGAGCCGTCATCAGAAACTTGTTGTCAAAGGAGGCATCGCCGATCAAGGCTCGGAACACGGCTCTCGGGAGATTAGCCACCTCAGTGTTGCTGGCAGAATGCTCTGTTAGGTCATCAGATACTTCGCCGAGCAATGACGGCTTTCCGCTTCAGGGGCGTTCTCTAGCCGCTGCTCGTTATCGACCAACCGCCCTTCGGCTCATTATCGACCCCCAGTGGATATCATTCGGATATTCAGCAGAATTCTTGGAATCATGGGACCGTTCTCAAACCTGGAGCGGCCTGAAGTTTCCCTTCCTGGAAATGGCTTCTCAGGAGAGGAGATTCACCTCGGAGGACTTCTCTTGACATGTGACTTTCCCGTCAAGGATGCTAGAGATCAAGTCGAACTCTATGCCGAGAGTCGCGAGACTGCCGCGGCTCTTCCGGGCTAAATTCCTCTCGCAGCAAGAAATCCATCATCTCCTCGTGATTAGGATACATGTAGGTTCTCCGCCGACGCCGAGATCAAGGCTGAGCGTCCCTCCACCTAAGAGTTTACCAAAACCGTCTCGCGGGTTTGCCACGAATCGCTTAAAGTTCCGAGCAGCGGAATTTTGCTAATTAAATGTTTGCTTGGAAAAACTTCGGACAACGCCCTTACAAAACGTAAAAATAAGCCTCAAGCAGAGCTTCGGTTCGCTCCATACGAGGGAAGGACGCCACGGTTTGATAAAGTAAACATGTTTATTGCCTCCAGCTATCCGAAACAATTGTTCGAGGCTTTTCATGATAATCGCAAACTTTCCGAAAAAAAAACCAATTCATGGTGGAACTTCCGCTCCTCGTCGGCAATGAGGCTCTCACAGAGAAATCGGGACGCTGCTTAGTTAACAAGCATGAAGTCTCAAGAGGTTTGGCGGAAAAGAGGGAAAGCAACACAATCCGTTAGAAAAATCCGGGGATAGTTTCCCGTTAGTCCTAGTCGTCGAGTTCGACGGGCCGCACGCGGCTCAGAGCGAGCCTTGGGTTTCGTTGCCCAAGGCGGCACCTACCTCCGTTCGTTGGTCTCCTAACGAAATCCCGAGGATACTCTCCTCATAGATTCCACCTTCCCCGGATCGTTACAGGCGAACCGAAGCAAGGGCGAATACATATGTTAATGTCTTTCCGGTATCTGGAATGAGGTTGTCCAAACCAAGCGAGAATACGGTCCGCCTGATGCAGAGAGGGAGACGCAACGATGAGACTTCGGATGACAAGGTGCTCGAGGAGCCGGAAATGATTCAAATTGCAGCCTGAATCGAACAGTAGGACCCATGACAGGTCTCTTGAAGTGCCGTGATCGGGCTCTAGTGAATGCCGCAGACGATGAAAGGAGTCGGCCACTCCCCGTTCTACACTCCGATTTTTTTCGGATGAGCTCCGAAGGCGTTCCGCAAACAACAATGCCTCGAGCCAGCAACTCTTGAAGGACTTTCGAGTGGACATTCTCTTCTCCTTGGTCTCTTCTATAGTCTTCCTTCACTTGCCCAATTTCTCAACTATATTTTCGTACATTTTCTCCCAGACCTCAAGCTGGATTTCTCCGAATCCAATTTGAGAGAGACAGCTTCCGCTGAGTGGTAGGCCGGCTTCGACCTCACGTTGGCTTCTTGTCAGGCGGGAATCGGCTAGGCACCCCCGAAAATAATTCCTGACACTAAAAACACGGATACTTCTACATATCTTCGAGCTTCAGGGAAACACTTTCGGGATTCCGCCCAGCCCCTCCTACCCAGAGATCGAATATCTGATCGTATTCGATGCCCCCTCTAGGAATCGGCGCTCATTCTCCCCGGAAACGGAAAATCCGTCGCTTGCTGAGCAACTTTCGGCGCAGCAAAAAGTTTCTTGCCTGCGAGCCTCGCAAGGGGAGTTGTCGTTCCCGGCTAGAACCAGAGTTCTCAGGAGGCTGTAGGTTATGAGTCGAAGAAACGAGCTCTTTCACGAAAGCAAGCTACCGGCGAGACCAGGTGTGCAACAATTCAGTCTTGAGGGGGGAGAAATGCTGTGCATGATTGCGGAGACAGTTTCTCTCCCTCTGCCAGCGAAGTGTATTTGCGAGCTGCGAACGAGTCTAGAACTTCTGTACCGCCGAATCGCAAGTTTGTAAAAAGCAAGCAGAAATACATAGAAGCCCGAAAAACTCTAGCGGTCTGGGAGTCGAGTACGACCTTCGGGGGACTTCTCGTAACTCCGAGCACGAATTCAATTCAAGAGGTCGGGAGTGTACCCCTGGAACTGGCTAATCGATCCCGCTGCTCCCATGATCCCTTCCCTCCTCCACGGCGATAAGGGTGGCTCCAACGCACAGGATTCGGGATCGCCCTAGATAGCGTTTCCTACCGTCCGGAAATCGATGTTGTTGGCGAATTGCCATCCTGGAGCCCTCCGATCTCTGAACGTGCCCTTTATTGTCGAATTTTCAATGGGATGCAAACGTAGAGGCTAAAAGGCAAATCACTCGCCCCGACAGGTCGGGGCTCGATTCCGGGATTCGAGATCTCCTTCCTTCCGAATTAGTTCACTGGAATGAAATGGTTCCAAAGGAAATGTCAATGGTCCTTCAGCCACGTGCGCAGAGGTCATTCCACGGCTCAGGATGGGCTTCCCTGCCTATTCGCCTGCGAAAAGACGACTGTCAACCCAGATGGTGTGTCAGTGAACTCGCAATCTAATAAGTCACGAGAGCCATCCGAATCGCCGGACTTCTTTTCCAAAAGGTACTTCCGAGGAGAACTCTCCGGAAACAAGGAACCTTCCGAGTCACATTCGAGCTGTGCGGAATCGAGCTTCCCAGTGAGTCCAACCTCGTTTGGATTTTAAAACCAGCTTCCGTAATTATGCATGTCGACTCTGAGCGGAACAAAAAATCGGTATTGTCGCCCGTCCTGTTCACCACTGACTGCCTGCCTTTCTAGACAGGCCTTCAGATGGAATGACAGGGACAAGCTGAGTTTTTTTGAGGCCTAGACGAGAGACGTCAGTCACCGCTCGAGTCACGAAGGCTGATGCAGTCACTCGATACCGTGAAAACTGGTCTGCGGGTCCAGCCGCGGTCGCAATGAAAAGTTGACCGAAACCTCAGCTGGACCTAGTAGGACCATTGTGCGAATGACGAATGTTCCTTGCGTACTCGAAACGCTCCAGAGAGGAGGCGAATTCCGCTGAAACGATGTACTATGATCCTTCCATTGTACCTCAGGATCTTCCTCGCTCATTGTGAAATAACCCAAGGTGGTCGGGCGTACCGATTTGCGTTCCTTCGCCACGATACAGTTCCGGATTTGCTTCTCGCACATGAAAAGGGATCCTGGCGCTTTCGCAGACCTAGCGTTCGCTGGAAGAGCGGTGAATCAGTGTGTCAAGGGCTCGTTAAGCTTCCAGAGCGTCAGAATATGTGCCTGGTGAAGAACAACGACCTCTTCTGGGTCTGAATCTCTTGTGCGGCGCTAGCTCACAACATATACTCCAGCCATGGAACTCACGGACATACGATTCTCGCTCAAATCCCTCCCACAAATCACCCCTCCGCAACGAGAGGAAGCGTAAGGCAGCTTGTACCACCGAGAGCGGGACGGAAGGACGCTCCACACGTTGGGCGCGAGTCGTCTTGCCGTGCTTTCGAGCTTCGGCTCCGACTATGCTCGAACGTCGCAGAGACGATGATTCGGATGTCGAATCCGATGACTTCGGAGACTTCAGCGGGAAGTAAGGAAACTATGTCACTCCCACGCATTCTACGCTCGCGATTCTCAAGTGATTGTCAGCTTCTATTCTCGTCCTGACATACCGTCGTGAAGCTCGTCGCGATCGCTCCAGTGGACATTTGCGCTTTCTCGAGTATTTTCGTAGTCAGAAGCGGTGACTTCCCGAAGTAGTTCCTGCCTTCCTGCATCCCCGAGGTGAATTTTGAATAGCGGGATCCTCTCTCTGACCGGAATGTTTGCAGCCGCGAACATCCGCGTTGAAAGAGCTTGGGAGCCCCGCAGGTAAATCTATTGCGAAAACACTGAAACTCTGTGGGGTGTCATGCGTGAATCCCCGATCGTAGACTCGAAGAACGAGCATCCCGGCCTTATATAGGCCTGCAAGTTACCCGAAGAAAATTGCTCGAGTATTCTCGGAGTCTGAGGCATGTAATCACCGCATAATCTCTCCACGGAACATAATCTCGAGGAGTACGAGCGGGGAACATAAGGAAGTTCTGCATGCTTCCGATGCAGATCGTCGTTCAGTCCTGAGCTCCCGGGGCTTGATCGTTTGCCTCGCCGGTGTTTCATGCATCCATGGCGCGTTGGTGAGTCTCGGAGGACGTTTTTATTCCGTACCTAGAGCAGACACCCATAGCGAGAGTGTCTGAGGCTCATATGTCTAAGGCTTGAGGAGGGAAAGATGAATGGGTAAATGAGGCTTGGAGGCTCTCCCTCTAAGACTCCTCGAATGAGTTGGTCTCGAAAATGCCCCCACATTAGCTCGTTGCCTGTCCCAAAAAATGCTACTATCCGCTCGGATTCACGGAATCGAAGTCGCAAGTATAACAAAGAAATTCAGAGGTAGCAGCAGAGCCACTACCGTGTAGAGGACGTGAAACGTCTTCGGAATGGCCATTCGTAAGACTCGTCAGTATCTCTTCAAACTGAGCTCGTACTTTTAGGTCTCATTATCACTGGTGAAGTAGAACTCTTCACCGAGGTTGGAAAAATATCTTCTTCTGAGTGGAAAATATCTTCTTCTGAGTTTTGAAAGAGGTGGATGCGGGATTGCGTTGCTAGCCATCGGGCCGCTACGCGCGCTCTGGAAATTTGATCTGTGAGTGAATGAAATTGATGTCCCGTAAATTTTCTATCTAAAGACACCAATCGGGTGTCGATCGGTGTAGAAGGCACGGAGCTGCAGAGCGTAGGAAATGGACAAGTTTCGTCACACTTTTGGTGAAATACTAGGCCAACCTGTTTAAAGACGTTTCCCGTCGACAGCCAATGAAATAGGATCCCCAAGCCGACGGGATGGACAATATCTCAAAAAGTATAAGCTCCGATTTGAACGTACATTCCTTTCCCTTCCGATTGCCACAGTGCATTGGAGCTCGCGGAACTCTCGCAACGAATATTATAGGTACTTCGGGAACAGCCTGAGTCTATCAGAAAAATATGGAATTTTCCTCAATTAAGAATAAGTAGGCTTCAAATATGAGTCTCACTGAAAGACGGCGGAAGAGACGAAGTATGTGTATAGCGACAGCGAATCAATATGGATCTGTAGACTGACGACGATCGAGCATCGCTGTTCGTGTTCCGCTTCAAACTTCCGAGTGACTGAAGCTACTGTGAGGCGCATACTCTACTGCGGAAGTCTCCACTTTCGCCATATGCCGGGCGCGTGTTCTGTCGGGGGATGCGTGCCTCGGCACAATCAAATATATCCATCCGCTCATCCCTCTGTGCTTTGGGAGGGACGAGGGAGCAGTCTCCGGGCTATGGTTCGAGCTCCTTCAGAGACTCGGAGAGGCCTTGAAATATCATCGTATGATGATCCCACGAACAAACAAATCAGAGGGAATAGAGATCAAGCTTATATCTCCGTTCCTCGAATGAAGAAAAGCTTCCTGAGCTGAAAGTCTCACCCTGCTCTCCGCATTCATTCGTCGCATCACCGAATCCGCGGATGTCCGCCTTTGAACCGTATTGGCAGCTTGCCCGCGCTCCTCTCACGCAGTCCGCGGTGTTCGCGGACCGTTCGAAATATCACTCTGAATGAGGTGGGAGAATCCGCTTTCCTTTTCGTCTTTTCGTCTAATTTGATCTCGACAGTTCCCGTTCCGCCGGGGAACCTCCCTCTCAGCCAACAAAGCAAGCCTTGGTTGAAAGTTAGCGACGGACGCGTTTTCCACCCACAATGAAGGCGTCCGGCCAAGCTGAACCTTCGAGTCGACTAAGTGACTCTTTTTCAGCTTTGACATCCGTCGAGGATTCTCTCCGGTTCGCCGTGGGATTGACGGTCTTCAAGTGACGTGCTAACAGACCGCCAGATTTCCATCCATTAAACAAGACAGAGGAAGACACCAAAGCTTCGCTATTGAATGCGGGACAATGCATCGCCTCGATGAGAGTTGGGCTGAAGGGAGTTCCGAGCTGTTGCTAGCTCCCAGCAATCCCCATCAGCCCGTATTCGATGCTGCTGACAAGATGCTCGTAATTCAAACGGGCCGAGCTTGCCGGAATGTCGAGTCCGCCGACTCGTTTCCTGCACGGTGCATCAGTTCCTCGGCACGACCGAATCCTGTCCAAGCTCAATCTCCTTGCACCAGGCACACCTCCAATGAATTATGCATGTGATTTGTGAGGGTTCGACAAGGCGTATTCAACGTGTCAAGGGGAGATATTGTATCTTGCTCACGTTCAGCTCGGACAATTTTCTTGACTATGCCGTGAGAAGCCCTATGGATTCTTCGAACACCTGATTTAAATTCTCATCGAAGCGTGAAGAGAGGGCTTCTCGACCCTGTCCCTCAAATGGAGCTCGAATGACGTCAGGCTCGTGACGTACACCGTCTGTCTCATGGCCTTCGCCACGCAGACTGTGTTCGCCTTAATTTCAAAGTGATCAGCACCCATGCTGTCACCGTGAGTCGCGCTCCGAGTTCTAAATTTGACATCGTTCAAGGCTAGTTTATGGAGTTTGAAGCTAGTTCGAAGCGATCCAATGATCGCCCTCATAGATTTTAAATTCACTGCTCGTGGACATGTAGCGGGGACTTGCGGAAGAAAGGTCAAGGTTCGAAGATCCAATCCTCATTTTGCAAAAGACAGCATACGTCTTGGTTCTTGAATGTACATTATTTGGAAGCGATTCAAGAAATTATTGCTTTGGAGCGTTCGTTGAAGCGACAAAAGTCTCCTGAGCCGCGATTGGTCGAATGCCCTCACCGGAGAGGTGAGTTCCGGGACACCGCGAGCGCGACCAAAAAAATTGAGCTCGCGTGACATCACCTGCCATCTAGTGAAATATGTGCCTTTCTCCTCGCGGGGGAGGGACTCTCCGTTTTCCTTTGTGCGAGAGAAAACGCTGCCGGTCGAGAGCCGAGCCCCGCATAATATTATACAATACAAACATACGTACGCCGTACAAGATAGAATCTCTGGCGGTGTGAATATGCTAAGAGGAGGCTCGCCGGGTAAGGGAGATTCTGAGGAACGAGGTCTCATCAAGAATGAGATTTTTGCTAAGCAAGTCTAGTTGGAAGCACGGTCGATCAATCCTACTTTCCCTCGTCGCAGAACCGCGTGGAGACTAAAAAGAGCATCTAAGACGGACAGCACGGGAAAACTGACTCAGTCAACCACTGATTACTCGGGGATTCGACCGGAGCTGCCTGGTCGCGTGTGTTTCCAGCGTTCACCGAACCGGGTGCGAGTTTTTCTTGCCGAGGATAAATAGATCCTCCATTAGATCCACTTCCCGGCCTCGATAGGGAATCCAGATATCAATACCGATCAATTGCTCGAATCAGGCCTTGAGGGACTGGCATAATTGGCCTTTTAGATAAGATTGGGATTTGTCCTTGTCACCTTCAGCGGTCGTGCCAGATTCGAGCCGCGAACGAGGAATCGATGGGCAAAGCATTTTGGGGCATTTTCTCTCGAGAACCTCCGGTTTCCGACTTCGGCAACTTTGTTTACCGGCCTCACGTCCAGCGGCATTCATAGCCACCTTGCGAGACCAAACCAAATGGAATCACCTCGACAATAATTCACCCATCCATTTGCTCGACTGTTTGTCACCGGTGCCCTGGAGGTGAGCGTGCTAGCTAGCGTCCCTGGCTTCGTTCATGGGAATGCTCATGACTTTTCAGAGACCAGAATAGCAAAACAGCTTTTGGACAAGAGGTGGATGTCATTGGCGTCGTATCGGAATGGAGTGACAGCCTCACCTTTTCCAATTCATGGCTCGATTGGGCGTCGCGTGCCGCGGAAAAGCAAAAGTGAAGTCCCGAAAGACGTCTTCCAAATAGTATGCTCTCCGGAAGCGAAGTCGAGGCTGATTTTGCGTGACGTTCCGCTCAACGTGCACTCGCTCCGTACTGGAATTCGCTCCGCGTCCACCCCCCCC
>NW_003805348.1:255711-324907 GCF_000255335.2 Galendromus occidentalis | reverse complement strand
TCGCCGATTATCACTCGGAATCAGAAACATTCCGGACGGGCATCTGACCGTGAGTTCGAGAGGAATGACGAATTTTCCTGGCAGATTTGATAATGCTAATAAAAATAATAATGCTCTCCTGAATTGGGAGGAGGCGAGAGGTCGCTCTCTTCGGGAAGACGTCATGATGGGCTGGAGACAATCGAGCGAGGAAAAGTGCATTTAGACTCGGCCGAAGGGGGCTCGCTGCATGAATCGTCACAGTCGCACCTCCGAGTCTCTCCGACGCAGGCGCGTATTCAGGGGGGGGAGGGGATTGGAAGCCGATGCCCCTCCCAAAAATGTTCGTTTTGTACTACCTCTGTCGGCTTCTGCCACCGATTCCCGAGTTTTCGGGCCCGCAGTCATCGTGTGGCTCCCCCCCCGAAAAATCCTGGGTACGCGCCTGCTCCGACGGATGGTGAAACGCTCGATGATGAACGACACCGCGAATGAGCTTCCCCGACTGATTTGTTCCTTGGTACTCTCGGGCTTCTCCCACGCGAGCTCAGATGTTTTCGCCGCGACGTGGATGAGAACCCGTCTGCTGCCGAATGTTGTTCGAGTCCCCACAGAGCAGTCTCTCGTATGTTTGCAATTAGGACGGAACAGCAAATCGATGATCGGCTAAAGAACTCACGAGACATCATACCGTGCCCCGGGCCATAGCAGGACCCCCCGCTTGGGGGAGTTCTTTTACATCCTCCCAATTGGATCTCTCATCAGTGCTTAGCTCATGAGACTTCCATGAAAAGAGAACGGGATTCGACAAACGCTCCAATGGACGAGAGCTGTTCTTGGTTCGTCCAACTAGAGCACAGGAAATAATCCGTGTGCAGGAGGTACCCCCATCCCATACAACCCGATCCCCAGAACCTCAAACTGAGACCTTACAAGAGATGTAGAGGCATGAGGAGTAACTCGAGAAATGACGCAGCTCATCGGAGTTTTTTCTGACTGAAGGACGCTGTCACGCATTGACCCGAGAACCACGAGATGGACTCTCGGCCCAAACACCAGGCTGCCACGTCGAATTGTGCGGCGCTCTTCGGACCCCGTACCTCGACGGAATGTAGTACAAAAGCGAAACCACCGTCGTTCTCGATCATGTGTCGTTGATACCCGAACCCAGCCGATTCCACCTTGAGCTGATCCGATTGTGGGGCCGATCGATTGTTTTGCTGAGCCGATTGTCGCCTTTCAATGAACAGTTACATATTGACTCGAGTCCCGAGTCTGGAGTTTATAAGCGGACGCTAGACGAGACTCTTCCAAGAGGCATCCACGCTCGACAATATTTTTCAGACATTGTTGAGCAATCAGCATTCAAAACTCGGATATCTGCGTCGCCGCATGCGAAAGTAGGAGAGGAGCCCACCTGATTCCTGATTCCTGAATCAACGTCTATGCCCTGAGCCCCGTGACCGGATAGTCTGTTCCCTCAGAATTGAAGTGGTCGCTCCAGAATCCTGCTCTCAGGTAATAAAAGTCTCCCAGCTTCCGACTCCTCTAGCTTAATCTGGGAAAATTATCGCATCGACGAGTACGACTCATGTACTAGGAATTATCTGAAGCCGAACAACGTCAGGGTACGAATGCGCAGAATAAATAGGGATTCTGGGAAAAACGGGAGCTCCAAAGGGTCGGGCGGTTCTCTCAAGTTCACTTCAATATCTTCATCGACCACCTCTCCGAAAAACCCCGGGTCTCCCGTAATTTTGACCGTTTCTCTACGTGTGAGTTTCTCACCGGAGTGTCCCCGTCTCCAACTGAAAAACAGGTGTCAATATCGACTGAGAAAGGCCGTTCGAAAAGGGATCAGCGCTAGTTCACCGGTATTCAGCGATGTCATTCTGGAGATCGGAAGTTCGGAGAGCGAGTCCACGAAGGGAATTTATTTTGAATGCAGGAGCGCTCCGGGAGAAAAATTCTCTGTAATTGGATATTGGATATGGGAATCAGGGCTAAGGGAGGGAGCAGTCAAGTCGAACCTATTCTCCGACCATCCAGCCAGGGGTACGGGTCGTCAGCTTGCTGGCCCCAGACAGGCAATGGGATACGATAGCGGTAAAGGAATGAAGTCAAGGTTCGAAGCGGAGAGTCGAACTCTGCGATGCGGATTCTCTCAGAGAACGCTCTGAATAATTCGAAGATCAAGGAGAAACTCCGCCGGATCGGACGAGGACAGGGCCACGTACTGCAGAAGGGCAGTCTTTTTTATGAAACACGAACGAGATAACCAGGGAAAAACCCAGAAGAGCCTCACACGAATCACTGGGAAAAACTCTTCACGTGACTCTGAGACGGAAGTCACGATATGCAGGTTCTGCACATCGACCGTCAAAAATAGCTTTCAGCGACAACGTTGCTTCACCCTCATCTCGAGATGAGGGTGAAGCAACGTTGCCCCAGCCGGCTGAGCGTCGGGCACACGCATAATATATATCTTGATTGAATATCAGACTCCGGAAATCACCTCCGAATGAAGCGAGCCGACACCGAGAATAGAGAAGACGCTCCCGGAGCGCGGGAAAAACTCCAGAATATTTATTCTAGTGACTCCTAATACTTCTACCTTCGCGAGAGCAGAGGAGGCGGGCGAAATCTGGGGTACGAGACCCGGCATGGGTCCTCATTCCCGTGGGATGGGGGGACTCGAGCCCATATAACCCTCATACCCCCCCCTACCTCGCTCCCATTCGGAGAGCTGACGCAAGCTTTGAGCTTCGACTTTTTTCACGAAATTCGATGGTCGCGGTCGTAAACGCTGAACCGAGGCTCGTGCTTCGAGGTGTCGCTTTTCTCATTCAAATGTCGCGATATCTAATAATTCGACGTCGGATTCCTCGGGGACCGCCGCGACGCGAACAAAGACTTCAAATATCAACTCGGTTGCCAAAATTATCTCCAAGCTGAGTAGTTTCCTCTTTGAGCTACCGCCGACACCTGTACTAGATTATTGGAAACCGAATAGTCCACGCAGCAGGCTTCGAGCCCGTCAGACCAGGTTTGAATGAGATCGGGATATACCCATTCATTCAGAGGGTTCGGCGAGAAGGGTCAGAGTAACCATAGGGCGCTTCAGGGCGCTGCTTCTTGGACGATGACCGGCTCAATCCGCATTCCTTCCCCGCCGTTTTGCGAACGATCATGGAGGCTCTCGAAATTAATTTCGAACTTTCGCCAAGGTCGGATTCCTTCGGGTCGCATTTCGGAAATTCGGGATGATCTCGGGGCAGGAACCGACGCTTCCAAGATTGTCCAACAGCCCCTGCCCCATCAGAGTATTCTAATATCATTCACGATGAACGCTTAACCTATTGGAGCAGGGATCGGCACTCCCGGAGCTGCATAATCGAGCCTGATATGAATTTGAGCTGGCCGCCTGAGAGCGGGAAAAAAATCAAGGGCGGCGGAGCATATTCATCCGATCTTACGCGCGAGCATTCCTGCAAAAAAAAATAAGGGAGAGCCTTGGAGAAAGGGCAAACCCCGAAATCTTCGGATATCCTCCCCTATGCAGTGAACCTCGTCGGGCTGAGACAGCGCGTACCTTGTTCTCTGCGTAGAGCACTCCTGCCGCGAACCGCCTCCGGACGGACCGCCACCGGACTCTCCGGCCGGAAGCCCTTGACGGACACCCCTGCCGGAGACGACTTGCTCGTCTCTTGCCTCGAAACGACAGCGCATTATAGAAAATTTTGACCCGGACACATTTCGGTTTGTCATGGATTGAGGCCGAAAACGCCTCCATCCCCAGGTTCGCTGGCTCCCTATTATTGCGGAAAGCATACGTAGCACACGTGAAGGCTCCTGTGAAATTCGATCATTCGATACTCCTCGTGAGAGACCGCTCACTACGGCTCAGTTACGAGAGTCCGTAGTTCCGAGGTCGTGATCCGGCTTCAGAGCTGCGAGTCGCCACTCGGAATTCCCTCTACAAATATCTCATATCCCCTGTGTGTTTTGTCCTCGCTGTGCATTTTCCAGCTCGGAGGAGATTAACCTTCCACTTGAGATGACATTTTCCACTCGGCGATACTTTCTAAACCTCTAGCGATGTCGGATCGCCGCCGGGATTCCCGAGTGCTCCACGGGCTCAGCCAGGTGTCAAGGATCGTATGTCGAAGCTCACTCTCCATCGTTTCTCACGGTCTATCTGAGGCCTCGGGACGGATTTCTCCCTTATCCGGCTGAGACTACCCTTCAAATTTCCGCAGGATCCAAAAAGGCTCAACCATGCTCTGTCATCGTCGATTTCTCGTCTTGACTAAAAATTCTCTCGGCTCGAAATCCCATCAATATTTCAGGGTCAGGGTCGCCATCGCTCAGGAGAGTAGTTTCATGCAGAGGATCCTGAACTCCTCGTAGGCCTGCTCCATGTTACTCCGATCTCTAGAATTCCGACCACCTTCTAGAGTATGGAGCCGATCTCCCCCCTTTCGAGCGTTTCCGATACGAGTTTCAAAACACTACAATAAAAAACTAGCTTCTCATCGAGGGCCATTGTGGACAGCAGCTCAGCCCGAAGGGCTCGTTCACGCTCTCCATACAAACGATACCTTAATGAGGTATCGTTAGTAATATTTACGGAGCATTGCCTCGAAATCAGACTTCCAGGATTTGATTTCCCCCCGGGCTGAATAGGGCGACGACAATCTTGCTGGGAGTTCACAATCTCGACCTCTCCCGATCCATCATAGGTACCCCTTGAAGACGAGAGCAAGGTCTCCCGATGAGAGAAAACGAGGAGACTCTGGTAAACCGCGGCCTCACTCAGCCCGGAGTCAGTCGCCTGAAAATTGAAGATTGAAGTTTGGGCGTGAGTTGGGGTTTCTGATACGCTACTATCATGAGCGAGCTCCTCATTTCCGCTCAGAATGAATTCTGAACTGTCAATATTGGCTCCGTGATTCAGACGATACAGTGATGCCTAATGAGGTCCAAGACGAAGAGTAGGAGCCGGTGAAAGTCCCGTGGAGTCGTTCTCTCCCCGTGACAGTCCGACTCGGCCGATTCCAAATTTTCGCTCCGGGTTCTGTTAGTAATTTCACCAGCGAGAACTTGCCCACGGAGGGCCACCCGCGCTGAGAGGCCTACATCAGTCCATTACTGCAATGAGATTCCTGACATTGTCTTTCCCTTCGCCTTGCGAAACGACGCTCTCTGCTGCGGCCTGGAATTCACGCTTAGATAATCGGGTCCACCCGCATTTTTCCGACGAGATCATGCTTCGAAGGAACAGTCACGTCTCAAGTTCCAGAAGCTGTCGTAATTGGATATGCCTGGGTCGGTCCCGGGATATTTTTTCTTCCTTCCAACGTCTCTCCTCGTATAGCGAATGTGTTTGCAAGTGAAACTCCAGGATCGAATCATGCAATCAAGGCTCTCGATGAAAACCGGAAAAAGTTTCTGCGATATTCGACCCGCAACGGACGACCTCCGCTTGAGAGCGTCATTTTTTCTCACGCCTCAATTCCTTCACCGCTGCCTCCACCGGAGGCTGACTCTAAGCATGCATCTGAGACGGTCTCTGCCCGGATCGCGAGGTTCGATAATTATTTTTTCCGTCGCTCGGAGGCGAACCTCAGCGATGAGATGGCCGTACTCAGTCGAGAACTCGTGCTCTCAACAGCTGCGATACTCCGTGAAGCACTGTTCAGATCTCCTACGTGATCATCTAGTTTAGCATACAACGACGATCAGACCGCCCCTTCAGTCAACCGACAACCGTCAAGACTGCCTTAAATCTCTCTGAGGAACATCAAATTCAGCATTTCTCGGATTCTCTAAACGAAGGGGAGAGGGCTCATTCCCCGACGTCGACGTTATTGCGACGAGCCGCGCTTTCGACCGGAGAGCTAGTCCGGGTCGTCTGGTCGGGCTCCGAGAGGCGCTCGAGCGGATATCAGCGGACCGTTTTTGTACATCCGCCGTGAAAGGATTGATCTGGGAATCGGAGGAAAAACGGAGGACTTCGGTTCCGGAGCCTCTCTCAGAGAATTCCCTGAGCGAAAACTAAAGGAACGCCCGAAATGAATTGAGATGCGACTCTCGTCCCGACAATTCCGAGCTCAGATCGAGACTTGACTTCTAAATCCTGATGCCAAGGAAACGTCAAATACTATTCGTTACGATATCTATCACGATTCGTTCGTGGTATTAGGTTATGAGAAAAGAACTCACGAGGGGAGCGATCGGGAAGATTCGAACCCTTTCGAGCCTCGGTGCGTCCGATGAGAATTTGTGCCTAGAAATCCTAGACAGCTTCGAAGATCCATAGGTCAGGAACACGGATCTCGACTCCGTTCGGAGTGAGAGAATATCGATGTTTGTGTAACAATTACTTGAATGGCTCGGGGCCTTAGACGATTGAACACTCCATGCAAGCCCAACTATCTGCCTCGCTGTTCTGAACAACATCACGGCTCACTTCAGCAGGAATCACATTCAGCTCACTTCAAGAGGCCCGCTATTCACTGAAAGTACGGCTAATGGGAGAACTTCGCATGAGGTGGTCGCGCCGACAAGACTTGCTCATCTACTTCTTGAATTCATTCGATCCCTCTACTCTTCATCGGTGAAGAACGCTATTCGGTCTTCAGAAGCACAAGTATTGTGTATCGGAGGTTCTTAGGAGTAATGAGGTCCCTGAGGTGAACACCCGAGCATGTGCCTGAATCCGTTTCGTACTTTGAATGCATGACCCACCTCTTGGCTCGAATGCGCGTTCCCTCGCTGCGGACCGGGACATTTCCAGCCAGATTCCATCGTTACTTCGATAGTCTGAGCGAGAATTCCCAATGACCACCGGACTTGGACTCATTGACTCCTGATGAGCTCGTTCATCTTCCAGCTGATAGCCTAAGGCAGCGGTTCCCAACCCCAACCTTTTCCTCCCTCGGTGCCCCCTCCGACCGACTTCGGGACCCCTTGAGATGAAGTCTCGAAAGTGATGGGGAAAAAATGCGAATAGGTATGCTCTACGGTTCTCTTCCGTATCTCACGATTAGTATTTATCCGAAATTAAATCACGCTCATGTGTGTATGCTGATGTCAATGGCTTTTTTGCGGCTCTCTCGAATCAACAATCTTGGTCATTTGAGGCTACGTGCCGCTCAAGGCTATGCGTGGGGCGTGGGTTCGCCTCCGCGTTCAACCGCGAAACAACCTGTTCTTGGTTTTTATCGCTCAGGAATTCAGGAGGCTCGACTGACCAGACAGCAAATCACGCGGCATGACTGGCAAGGTCGTTTCCAAGGACTCCAAGAATACTTCCCCATATTAACACCCATAGGATACTCATACGACGCCTCCGGGAGCCCTTGAGACAGGTCCCGGGACCCCCAGGGGATTCCGGGAGCCCCGATCGGGAACCCCTGGCCTAGGGCTAGAGGTCCCGGCGCGCGCCCGGTGAGGTTCCGGATGCTCCCGCGGAGCTTTCACCTCTACAATTCTCATCTCTCAGTAAAACACTGAAATCGATTCTCCGAGATCCCTCCATCCTTTATCTCTACGAATCAGCTGGTTTCGCTCCCTCCCGATTCCGACGATCGAAGATCACGAACCACCGCCTCTCTGGTCCGTGGGAACTACCGCGCCTCCGTCGGCCCGGTCTTGCTTCCGCATTTTTGTGCCACGAGCCATTATGAGAACTACGCAGGCGATCAGCTTCGAGGACTAAATGAAGGATCTGCCCCGCTCATCCACCCGGAAACTTTACCCTGGATTCACGATCCGGTACCGCGACTGGAAAATCTCTACTCCCCGACGTATGGGTTCTCGAGGAGAACTCTATCCCGATGGGGGGGGGGACGGACCATTCTTCCGACTAGAGAGAGCCGAGCCTGGGTCGAGGAGTTCTCGTGTCGCGAAAAACAGGCATCGAGGCAATAAAAACGTCGGGGAAGAGAACAACGCTAACAGTGCATGATTGCATTCTCACAGGGGGAATTCAGGGCCTGGGGTCGATCTGGCAGAGTCTTGAATGGTATGGGGAAGCTGGTTGGAACCCGCGGTCTGAATCGCAAAGTGAGGGGAACGAAAAAAAATGATAAATTGCGCTCCTGCAATATCGTGGGTACCCTACTGCCCCGGAGGGCTGTTCCAGGTTCTGAGAGAACGTTTGGAACTCTTATGCCCTCTCTTCGAGCCCTATGAACTCTGAAATTTCATCGCGGAGAAGCAACCTCTGCCTGGGGCGTGGGCTTCAATTGTCTTGCTCTCTATCTAAGAAATAGTTCCAAAACGTGGTACCCTCAATTCAGATCATGTTTGCATCTGGATCGTGAATCAGATTTTCTCTTGATCTTACCGGGATCACCAGGCGAGTCAAATTCCAAGATGCAGTCCAAGCTGGTTACGGCTGAATAAACGGTGAAGAACGCCGTTGAAACTTCGAAGAAAGCTCATGTATAGGCCTTCCCGGCATCAGTCCCGAACTTCGCAAAATCAACGGATATATCGCTGTAGTACAGGTTGAGGACGATAACCCCCATACAGAATCTGTTGAGGACACCGCTGGGTGAATCTTTCCGAATCGGACGCGATGCACATCATGGTCATCGAAAGAATTTGATAACCCGCGATCCTCTGACGAGGGAAGACAATGTCGATCTGACATGCGGTCGACTTCGTGAAACATTCGACAAGTCGCTCACCAAGCTATCAGAGATCTTGAGAGAATTACCAGACCACATCATACATATCCGGGGATCTGGGATTTTCGAAAACTCTAATTCCTGGGAAAAGCTCATGAGAACTTCCCGCGGGGATCATAAGAGATGGAGAGATCTATTCTGAGTGGAGTCAATTTACTATGTATAACTCGGGATAGTCGTCTTATCGCGTCGAAAATATTCTGTCCCCCGTCGAAGATCCGCAAGTTCAAGCCCTATCGATCGAGCAGCGCTGCAACAACGGATTCTGCTACAGCTGCTCAAAACAGAAACTCCCCTCCGGTACGCCATTCGACGACACAAGTCGTTCAAGCTGATAACAAGCATCTCCCGCTGGGCAAGCATCTATTCTGCTCTTGGGATCCCTTCGCACATACTTCATTATGTTCGGCGCATAAGAACCGTTGTGAAGGGAGCTCGTAATTATCTCATCAAGCGAGGGAAAAACATTGAGCACAAAACTTCCGACTTTTGTTTCCGTTCGTTCCTTTTCCCCGCAGGAGCCTTCAACGCCATTACCCCTCGGAGAAACATTGGCAGCCAATCAGGAGACTTCGCTCCGGGTGACAGTCTATCGTTTTCCAAACATGTTTGCATCCAGCCTCGACGACTCCACGATGGAGGCACGCACTCCCGTTTACGAGAATCCGTAGGCTACGGGGATTCGGAGCGCTAATTGTGAGGTTCGTAACTTCTGAGAATCCAATCGAGCGCCGCGAGGGCCCGAAGTCTGATTAGCGTGCACTCGACGGGAGAGAATCGCATTCCTCACTCTGGAATCTCCGCAGGTGAGTTTTCTGAGTGAGCGGTGCGAGGGAGGCAGGATCTCGGATCTGAATACACGTATTCTTAGGACTACAGGAGCGATTTCAGAATTTGAAGCCAATGGTCGGTTAAGTAGCGTTGTAAACAAGGGCAGGGTTGAGCGTCCCGATGCTCCTGCAACGCGCTCTTCGAAAGCTCCCGAGACGTTACGGACTCCCGAGAACCGCCACGTCTGAACGTGGAGCCGCGGGTTCTTCTTCGGAAGCTACGAGTCGTTAGGAGCGGATATCTCACATGGCGTAGGAAATGGAAGGAGACGTCGCTTTCTGGGCGACCTCCGATCGAAAAGTGAACTTTCTTCGGACCCCAACGCGACCTTGAGCTCTCCGGTGAGTGTAGAATACGCGGAAACTATCTGCGGTCGAGAGACATCATCCACAAACCATCGAGTTCCAATGCGAAACGGAGAGAGGACACATCATCGGGGCCGAAACTCAAGCCTCATCCATTGGGACGAAGACTCTGACTAAATGTAGAACTTTATTTTCTAATGGGTCTCCAGATTTTCGAAAATCATAAGAGCGTTGAATCTCGGCTCGCATCGTTGGACCAATGGTCTCCAACTCATCGGCAGACGGCACCGGCGCGGCAGAGAGAACTCGTGGTCGCATGCACTTTCCGAAACCCGTCGTTCTGGATCCTGAGAGGGAGAGCGAACGCTCCGCTTCCGAAATGCGACTGACCACAATCACTGTCACGTCATCCATCAACGTGAGATTTTCCTCGGCGCTCCTGCTCCCTGCCGAAATCGGCTCCACAAAAAGTCTCTCGCTCTCCAATAATATCCCGTCACGGTCAAGCGAACCCAGCTTATTCGTTCTCTCGCTACCAATCAAAAGTCAAATCTAAACTTCGGGATTACGGACCGAAGTCATGAGCTCGCTGCCCTCGCCAAATGCTTTTCCCAGCGGAATCGTTCGTTCAAAGCAGCTTGAAACCTCTGGCTGACCCTCAAGACGTCCGCATGGATTCTCCGATCAAGTCTTCAAGACTGTCGACGGCGATTTTTGTGTGTTCTGATCGCAGTCTCGGATTCGAGCGGGAATCCGTCGCGGAACAGCTGTGAAGAGGAACATCACGAGGGGACTAAGTTTTAGGTCCACTGTCGAGCTGCTGACGGGATGATGGCCCGAAGACGACCCGCTGACGGACCCGGGTTCCGGTTCATCTCAAGAATACAAAACATCTCGAAGACTCTTTAGTAGCGCTCGGAAGTCTTTTCTGAGAAAGAATCGTCTTCTGTCGGCGGGGATCTGCCTCCTTCCGCTAGGCGGAAACGAGCATGTCGGATGTCGGAAACGTCTGTCTACTGTCTACTCACTTTCGATCGCCAACGACAATCCTAGTCAAGGAAACGCGTGCTCCATTCAACACGAGCTAGAATTGCCATCGGAATTCGAGTCCCGATCACGGGGCTAACTACTATCAACACAGAGCTCACAGAATCCATTGAGCCCGTTTTATTCTCCATGCATACTCCGGAGCCCGTTGTGTGATTTCAAGTCGATCGCTTGCTTTGGTAAGTCTTTCGCTGCTTGAAGTCGAGACTCACTCTTCAAGGCAAGCTATCTCGCTTAGAGGCAATTCCCGGCGAAATGATTCGTCACGAGCCGCAGAGATACCTCGAGGACGAGGGATTTGCCGGAACGGATTAGAGTACCGAGTGATAATTTTCTTCAGGTTCCTTGGTGATTAGGCAATCGCCAAGTCGCCATCGGCCGATATCGACGATCCGAATTCGACTCGCCAGCTTGCTGAGCATCCGTAGGTGTGGACAGCCAATCCAATCAGCAGGCAACGCCAACGTCGCGTCGACTCGTTGGTACCGACACAGAGGTTATTGATAGAGACGCTCAGACATGGTACGCGAGCGGGAAACATAATGAGAAGCCTTGCGGGAGCGTACCCGAATGTCGAGGAGTTGGAAACTCCAGGAAAAAACAGACTGCTCCCATGGATCACTCCAATAATGCCGACAATCCTAGATCGATGTGAGGAATTCCGATTTCCAGCTCAATGAACTCCGGCGGTAGAAGAAATCAGCTCTGAGAGGGGAATCCCCATAGCAGAGGATTGGTGACTGTAAAGTATTTTTAGCTGTCAGGAGAATCGCATCGGGTTTCGAGTCGGAGTTTGGAAGGCCTCGAATCATCAATTTCGGGGAGAGGAGCCTCCCGCTCGTGTCTCTTGCTTTACGCGCGGCGAGCGATCTTTCATCATTCCCACAACGTAGAGGGATAAGTTCAGATTCGCAATTCGGGCACCGGAAAGCTTGGAAATCGGGCTCGTGGGAAAAGTTTATGATACTCGACAAATATGGGAGGAACATGAGTCATCATCAATTCATCCTCACTTTTCCGATAAGTGAGAACTTCGGATTGCCTCCGCAGTTCTAGGATGGAGTCCTTGGAGTTTGTATGATGCTTCGATTTCCCTCGACCGACCGACGTCTTGAATAAAGTTTCTGAAGGTGATCGGGCGAACTTTATTGGACGGTCCAAATTAATCGAGCGGAAAATTACAAACACCGACGATTCCATTGAATGAGGGACTTTCGTGAAGCAACAAGAAGTTTAGGCTCATCAGGATCCCTTGCTTCGCGAGCTCTGATTCGATGGCGCGTCTAACTTCCGGAAGCTCCTTTCTGCCCAATCCTTCTGCCTCCACAGGAGTTCCACGGGCAGATTGAGAGGGGGAGAGAAAGTCATCTCAGATTGGGTAAGTACACACTGAAGTCTTACCAGGAAGTCTCAAACGGCAAGTTCCGGGACGACTTCGGAATGTGGAAGTGAAATTGTCTAGACTGTTTTTTCTCTCTTCCAAGTACAGAAGCTCCGAATCAATGCTTATCGTGGGTCGTCATTAAGAAGTCTCATTGACGCACCGGCGGCGCGGTCGCATTCATTCTACCTCTGATCCCACGGGAATCTCATAATGTATTCAGAGTCTGCTCCCAGCGACAGTTACGATTGCAGAAGCCTAACATCCGCGTTTCCATAAACATTAGTTTTGCGCCGCCGGGCTCGGCGGTAAACAAAACTTCTCATCGAATGAATCGTCTCGGCCGATTCTTCGTTTCCCTCTAATTCTGCATAGGTAGTTGATTCTGGAATTGAAGATTTCCATCAAGAATGCCTTTTGCCGGAAAACTCGGTCGCCGTTGGCACAGACATTGCAGTCAGATCAGCCTTCCCGATCAGGGAACGATAAAAGAGAAGCCTTCCATCGACGGTTAGGGGCGAAACGAGCTCATTGTGTCCCACATGGGTACCGGAGGTTCAGACAAGGAAACATCGATGCAGAACAAACCGTCCTCGGGAGACCTTCGGAAAAAGACGCTCCGTTGCATCATAACGTCATAGCAACGCAACAAAAAGGTGTGCAGCACATGATAGCGCCATCCCGCTTATCTCCCCTCGTTCAAATCCGCGGGCTGTCGACGACTTATCCGCAGGAATCGCGGCGGCAATCACGCTCCGTTCGATGTTGTATGGGCATATATCTCTATACTCCACTTGTCTGCTTCCATTCATCATTATCTCGTGGGTCTCGTGGCCGGCTTCGGGAACCATCTCACGACTTTGGGGACTGGAACGAGCTTCCCGGTTGATAGGATCACAACATGAGAGGAGTTGTCGTTGAGAATCCGGGTTCACAGCCGAGCGGTCCTCGATTTGCTGTAGTCTGATGCATTCAGTGTCCATTCGCCAAGCGCGTCACGTAACCCTGAATGCTTATCCGGACGACTTTGACCAAGGTGGGAGAACAGTTCTTGACGTTGTTGCTATTCTCGGACCTGGGAGACGAGAGAACGCCGGGAAACGTGACGGAGAGCTCCACCGATCCAGCAGACCGCTCTGTTTTGAGAGCCTGAGCGGCTGGGTGAAGGAACGAAAATGAACAGTTAGTCGCTTCAGGGCTACTCCAGACTCTAGAAGTCCCTTTTGACCAATGGACGAGCTCCAACCCGTTGTGAAACTATCGCCTCGATATTCGTGACGCCCCGACAGGAACCCCGTTGAGGTAGACGGCTCCAACGTCCAACCAAAGTATAATAAGAATATTTCGAAAATGAAATTCTCGTCTGCTGTCGCCGTCGTTGATTTAATCGAATTGTCAGGCTCGCAGCAGAAGCCAGATCTTATTATTCGCTTCACAGCTAGCTGTCGGGGTCAAATTTAGAGGAGCCGAAGTCCACATCACGCTGAGCGAGCCAGACTTCCTGCTTCCTTGTTTTTGCCGACATTCCCACTCTATGGCGGATCCACAACACCGTGACAATTACCGACACGCCAGGAGAGAGATGTGCCAACGAAGCGGTAGCATCAGAGAGGGGTATCCTGATTAGCGGCGTCGAACGATAAATCCGAGAATGAACTCGGGTAATTCGCGCATTCGACGGTGCTGCCCCCCGATCTCGACGACCGCGCTCGCGTTCGGAACGCCACGGAATCATCTCGTTCATTGGAGCCGGGGAGGGAACCCTCTCCCACAACCCTCTCGCTGCAAAAGCAATATACCTATGTACCGGCATCGTTTGTCGCGGCGCTGACGCCTCTCTTCTGTGACGTAATTTCCCGCTATTCCCGTCCTGAGCCCGCTCGTCAGTCCCGAATGGTAATTAAACAGGGCTTCGATTCGCGGAAGTTCTCGAGGTTGAGCAGCTGCCTCGGATTCGACCCTCTTGTACCTCCTCCATCTGGTCTAGCACGGAATCGAAGCGTGTAATCTCAATCTGGTCCGTATCCGGCAATCGCCTGCGTCGTTGAGAAAGCCGATTGTCTCCTCCGGGTTGACGTTAGAATTCCCAAAGTTCCCGTTTGCTTTGAGCAGATGCCGAGGGGGCTCGATGTCGCGTCGGTCGAACGAACTCCGGCGCCCGACCCGAGAGCCCCTTGAGGCTTCTCGAAAAAGCAAAGCATGTACATATGAGGACGACGTCGGAATAGTCTCGAGGTATCACTTGACATCGAGAGCTCCCGGATGTTCGTCGGTGATTCGAAAACGATTGTGAATGTTGCCATTCATACGTGTCGACATCAGACTTCCGCTACACGACCGGAAGCGACCCTGCGTCTTGATGTACACATACCGTGACGCCTCCGCCGTGGTCTCGCGCAGCGAGATGGTTCTTGCTCCCGACTGCGAGAGGTAAGTGCATCGCAGTGGGTCGGAACGAGAATAGGAGTGACAGGTGGTTGCGCGAGAAGAGTCGCAATGGAGGTAACGACTCTATGCTCCGCGGCATAGGCCGCAGGGGATGTCGTCGACAGCCCAATTATCGACACCGTGAACTTTTGCGTTCGCTGTCAATCAGTCGGATTCTGCGGATGCTCTGATCTGGACCAGACACTTGTATCGCGTCGCGGGCTCTCCCCCGAGGGGCATACGACGGAGAGGGGATGGATACGGCGAATCGAGCCGATGCTCCCTTCCCTTGCCCCTGGAGACGTTTCGCGTCAAATTCCAAAAAGGTTGCATTCCCGCGTGTGATACGAAGCATGAATCCCAATTTAATTGGTTCCTCTGCATCCAGATTTTCGGGGAGGAATGAAGGCAACGATTCTCACAGGACTCTTCCAGTCTGACTGCCTAAATAAGGAGATGCATACCAACACGGGGAACGGCGGCTTGCTTATTGATTATTTATTGTGATGTTCGATGATCGACAATGAGGAATTGAGTACGCTTGTGAGGTTCGACAGCCATGGAATAAATTACATCAATCGCGAGCGACGGGCCTGGTCCGATTCTGTCTACTGCTTGATGGTTCCGCTGAATCCAGGAATCGTAGAGGGAGGCTGGTTGAAGTGTTTGGCGATTGTCTGCCAGAAAGCCGTCGTCGTCTCAACACTTTGCGATGTAGTCCCTTCGGTCGTTGCATCGTCATCGGCTCTCGACTCAGCGGTTCCAGTCGAGCCGCGAACGGTGCTATCTTGAGGAGGAGTCGGCGAGTCGCTAATCGTGGCGTCGCTCGAGTCAGACGTATTCGCAGTAGACTCCGTGGGGCTGGAATTCCTCGCAGAAGACTCCGACGGGCTGGAATCCTCGCCAGACGGAACAGTTTGTCCTCCCGTGGATCCTCCCGCCGTGACGGGATCAGATGAAGCAGAGACCGAAGAGGAATCCGAGGAGCTCGTTTCGAGCTCCGCAGCTGCATCGGTAGCAGCGGTGGCATCGTTTGAAGTGAGCGGGTCGGCAGTCGTGCCTTCAGTTGAGACTTCAGGCTCCGCCGTAGTCGTGCAAACAAGGCTGGTGTCACACGCAGCAGTGCAAGGATCAGTGCATTTTTTCTCCGTCGCGCTGAAATGCTGTCCGTTTCTGCACCTCAGCTTCGCTTGGAAGGGACGAGTGCACACGTAGTGTCTGAGAACGAGAATAACAAGCCAGTCAATATAAGTTGACCGAGTCAAGGACCCAGGCAATATTCCCGCCGACCGAAGTGGTTTACTTCACCGGAAGAATAAAAATAATCGGGGACCTTCTAAATTAGATCATCGCCACGGCACGATGGCGAGGTCTGATGAGGCCATTCGGGAAACTCCATTGTTCATCCTTCACGATACGTGACAGATACCGTTAAACGCAGACCCCCATTTTTTCCGGGCACGTCAGAATCTTCCAAAGTCACATCGCGATACCTCGACATACGTTCCGGATAAGAGAATGAGATACTCACATTGTGCAATCATCGGGGTCAGCTACGTTGTCCTTGACAGTTCCATTAACCAAGACTCCGCTGCAACGTTTGGCCGTATTGGCGCCGCCGAAGATGAGAGCGCCGTACGCCACTGCGGGCAGGACGAGCAACAAAACTAGGGATCTCATGATTTTCCTTGAGCACAGTGTCCGTTCAGTAGAAAGCTACTCGGTCAGTGTGGTCGCTGGGACTGCGAGCAAGCCTCTTTATAGCCAGGTCCCTATCCGTGAGCCGTTTATGAGTCTGAGCTAGACGCGTCATCGCGAAACCGCGATCGTCTCGCACACTATCACATCACATAATTGGTTTATGAGTTGAAAATGCCTACACTGATTCCGTTGTAGTGAAGCGCTGTCCGGGTTTGCGAGTCCTATCGTTGCTTTGCTGTCGTTTGACCGGACGTTATCTCGAACCGACTCATCAAACTCTTTTTCCATTGCTGAAGTCAATAAGATGACTAAGATCTTGTCATGGAAGCTTCGGAATCGACAGGGAGACTTAAGTTCAATTCCTTATGGAAGAATTCGAGAAAGTTTCTCGAGGAGAGGAATCCATCCGCAGCATTCACGATCGCTTGATGTTTCCACGTAGTGATCGATGTCGTGACGTAGCGAGGGATTTTCCGTCTTCTGCTCGAGCCGGAAAACAAGTTCGAAAACCACTCCAAAACCACCCGAGCAATCCCACCTCGAGACAACATTTACGCGGCATGAGTCAATGGATTATAATCTCCTATCCTTGGCTAAGCTTTCTCCTCGGGGTGCTCCGGGAAAAAAATAGCGTCAGAGTAACTAGATACGTACGGGGACGATGAGCACCTACTCAACAATGCAACGGATGAACGTATGTACTTATTTTGAGATCAAAGCCTCGCGTCTCCCGGAAGCACTCACCTACCTTCGTCTGCGGGCTATTCCTTTCGCATCGGTTCTCGTCGGAGAGAATTCCTGCCAACCTTGATATCCGCTCCTCGGTGGGCGTTGATGATGCATGCTCCGACGAGAGACATCAGTCCGTTCGGGTGTGCGGATTTCCCGCAACTTTTGGCGTAATCGAATCGAGATGGAAGCGGAAATTGTCCTTCATGATAATTTGATAACATTGATGAGAGATTCCTGACTTCATTGATTGTATCATATTTCCCTGGTGTTTTCGAACGCCGAAATCCCACAGCACATGATTGTGCGGCAGCGACAAATTTCTGAGCATCATGGAATCACACTGACAGCATATCAGTTCTTCGTCCCATCTTGTCCTCACGGACCCTTACGGTGATTGTTGACCCAGGACGGGGGGGGGGAGGGGGAGGGGGCAAGCCGGGAGCAGTCAGAACGAGAGCAAGAAATCTTCAAAAGTCTATTCTTGTCGAACTAAGTCGTCCATCTCAACATACGAGAATCAGGGATACCTATATCGAATTCCATGTAGGAATCCACAGAGAAGTGATGTCGGCCCGATTTCGACAAAGCGGAGGAGTCGGCTGGGAGGAATTTATTGAGTTATTTTCCAAACGAGAGAAGAGACTGCAAGGCGAAAATCGACTACACTATCCTCGCTGAGAGTTTCTGTATACAAACGCCACGTGGAGGCGCTCTTCAAGGACGGATTAGGGCGTGTCTCGCCAATCCTACTCGAATTGAGTTTCTGAGCAACTGATGATTACACTTTGAACACATCGTTTCTGAAAGAAAGAAACACGGAACGAAAACGAAGCAAACTTAAGCCCTCCTCCGGAGTCCGCGACCTGGTTATACGGATTCCGGACGAATCTATATATTCCTGAGGAAGACATATGTTTTACTTCGATCGATCTTTCGCTAAGGAATCACAACAAAGTCAGACAAGATATCGGAATCGAGGTCGTCCCAGATGAATAATCAAGTCGAGTATCCGATCTGCGACGAAATACAATGAATTCATACGTGTTTGACACAAGGAATTCCCATCGGAGGTCGTTTTTGCGAATCGGTACTCTGGGAGCGCCAGCTCTTCATCGCCGAGCCGCACCGCTTCGAATAGCATATTCGAGCCCACAAAGTGGCCGTCCAAATCCGATTGCTCCGAGAAAGCTCCTGTATACGTTTGTGCTTGTGACTTCCATATTTCCAAATGAAATTTCTCTAGTCGACGTGCTCGCGAATAGTGAACAGAGCGTGTTTGCTTTACTGGTTCGGCCTTTCGCCACAGAGTCTTCCGTTCGAAGACTGTGACAGGCGAATACCAGGCTTTGCCCTGATTCCAAGAGCTCGCTCGCGCTCCCTTGACCCGAGAAAAACGAACACATTTGGGTTGCAAAGGGCACTCAACAGGCTGCGTATTGGCCGCGATTGTCGGGCGAACCCGGGGACCTCGATTTTCTCCGCAAGCTACGGAGGGGATTCCTCTCACAAAAAAATCCTTTCTCCGGAGCGATTCCGCCGAATCCTTTTTTATGTGTCCAGGAACAGGCATTCTTGCACGATATCCAGAGGTTGGATCGGTTCCACCGAAGTCCTTCTTATGTGCCACCATTTAATATCCGAGAGAGCAGGTCTGTACTGAGTGAGAATGATCCTCCCGCTAGATATCTCGGATGACGCCTAGCGTAGATTGGTAGCAGGAATTTTCGATGAAGAGCGGTGTTTCCCATCGGAGCGGAAAGCCTTCCGTCACATTGTCAGATTCTCAAGTCGGACGCATTCTGTCTCGTTTTCACTCCGTACGCTGCGTAAGATTTGCTCGTGACGGAATGTCGGGGTCTGCGGGGGAAGCTCGATGCACAGTAGAAAACTCCAGAGGGAAGAATACAGGTGCAAGTTCGGTCATGAATCATCACCGAGGTGGGTGAGGAAGGACTGCTTGTGAGGCAAAGATGGGTCGCGAAATGATAGCTGAACTGGGTCGCGTTGATGGCGTGATTCGTGAATCCTCTACTAACGAGTAAATCAAGGCAGATGTGGTATATCATGGTAGGAGCTTCCCCTGATCGATCAGATGGAGATCAAACACGGTGAAAAGACAAATTCGAGAAAGATAACGCAAACGTCATACTTACAGTGCCCGAATGTGGACAATTCGAACGAAAACACGGTGAGTAGTTCGACTTCGTTCACGAATGATCCCCCCTTAGAATAAAAGCGCAAGCGCTTCAGCCGTTTCTCGGCTCTCTCTCCTCACCGACTCCGGCGCGCACGTGATTCGGCGGTCGCGAAATGATCCCGCGGTGTGCAAAAAGATGTTTTTTTTCTCATCTCCCATCCCTCGGCCCAGTGATTGTCGAAAAACCGTCCTGATTGACCACGAAACTAATGTGGTACTATATGGTACTAAGGTACGCTAAACTTCTACATATTGTGTTTCGAAACGCACGGATTTAATTATGTAGGGCGGATATCGTCCTCTATATCGGCGACCGGTGATCGCAGCCTCCGGCTGCGCTCAACGGCTGGTGTATTTATATTATTGCATGACATTCGTTCCATCATAAAAAATGTTCCTCAAGTGATCGCCCGCGCGGTGGCCGAGTGGTCAGCGCGCGCGTGCACGCGGCGCGATTCCGCCCCGGTTTCCGGATTATCGATTCTCCGAGTATCGATCTCCGATTATCGTTTCCACGAACATCCGTCCGCTGCTTCGGCGCTTCCTTCCGGAGGCTGCTCAAGCTCTTGTATAGTATGACGGAGCCTTTAGGACGCGATACCATTCAAACATACGATAGCCTGTAAGACCATATTATGTTCACCGTCAAGCTTATGATTAAAGAGCATGCCCGTCAATTCGTCGACGCATCGCAACCCGTCCGTCTAGCGGGAACTACCCGTTCACTCCTCCCGTCCACCAGTGGGAGGAAAGAGTCTGCTTCCTCATGCTGGCATCAATAGTGAATTGACCGGATAAATTCTTATACTGTGCTGAATATTCACGCAAACGGGCTGCACGAGGGGCTTCCGACTCTCCGCGACGCGGGTACCCGAATGCCTGAACTCGGAAGTGCTGCCGTCGATTGGGTGCTGCCCGTCGATGGCTCATTCACGCCGAAACCTGCCCTGTCAATGGAGACTGCTGTTCTATTGGGATATTTTCGCTAGAAGTGATACTGCTCGATTGAGCCGGATGTCTTCTAGAGCGGAAACCATTAGATGAATCAACATGAATGGGTTTAAGTAGGAAAGTGGGAGTCTTCTATGTCGTCTATGCGCAGTTTCACCGCAAGTGGTAGAATGGAACGAGATCCGGGACAAGATCGGGACGACGTCGCTGTTTCACTCACTCGCTTTTCACTCGACCGTTTTTGCTGTTTTCTCCAACGCTCTTTTTGCTTTTGCGCTTTCAGCGATGAAAATAAACTTCATGTATCATGTATACTCAATAAATTATGATCAGAGGAGCGGGAGAAACTCGATTGCGAAAACTAGCAAGTTTCGAAGTCATGCATTCGGTTGATGCACGAGTTCGCCGCGACAGCAGCTCATATGCAGTCGAACAAGATCCGAGGAGTCAGCTCAACCGTCGGAATGACATAGCTCTTTCGGTGTGATGTCACTGTAGAATTCTCCGTCACTTAAGGAAAAGTCTAAAGTGACGTCAGTGTCAGGTCCCTTTGACGTCAGTACTGTCCAGGCAGCGGTAGATATCTTCGTCCGTAGTGGTCTCCTCATGACTCAATCGTATTCCGACATCTCACCGTGTCACGATCTTGACGACCCGGATGTTGTGGACAACGCTACGAGGATAAGTATGCCCACCTCCCTCTCACGCATAACCTCACGAACTCTCGAAATCCAGAGCGAGTTCGCAAATCGCTGGACATCGACCAAATATAGCATTCGAAACCTAACCTCTGCCCAATCTTGTCCGTGGACGGACTCTAGAAAGCGGATATTTACGGGTCGAGCAAACGCAGCCAGGACCTGCTCCAGCTCATCCTCACGAATTCCATTGCTCGGACCTTCGTCCCAGAGTCCTGCTGACAATGCGATGCTCGTTCGTCCCGCGAAGTACTTGGCGACTCGGCCTTCGAGCCAGTTCGTCAAGCGTTCTGTGGATATTCTTCCTTCAGTTTCAATATTTGAGGAGGAGGAATGGAACGAACTCGTCGGAATGAATATCCCCTCCAAGTGAGTCCAGGGCACGGATGAGACTCTGATTAGATTCGATTAGATTAGAGAGACGAAGGTCCCCCATCGTGAGTAAATACGGAATTTCTCGATGAAAATTGGTCATCGCATAGGCTTGTTGAGAGAATTCGCGGAATCAACGAGCAGGTTCGAGCCAAAAGTCGTGTCCGGCTACGGACTAGCTCGAAGCCGTAGGAGGAAATTGTGATAATTAAATTGTCCGAATCGTGAGCTTTCACTGTCATCTCTTAAGGCGACGAGTCTCCTGAATTCAATGGAAATAACGTCTGCCTGTCCGGGGAGCCAGATTCTCCTACCGGAGAAAGGGCAGTTTACTCTTACGGTCTTTCTGTGTCGAGGGGCGCGCTCATACAAATGACGGAGGCTCATTCATGACGATGATTCAGGTATAACGTATTCTCATGGCGGAGAAAAAACGTGATAAGAGAGAAGGGCCGTGAGTTCGAGCTGGGATCCTGTGAGCGAAGCTTCGTGGATCCGGAGCGCATTCGGGATGTATGACATTTGAGGGATGCGTGCGTCGTGTGAACTCCGGATCATCAAGAGCTCAAGAACATGCTCGAGAAACTGCGGGGGAACTCAATTTGTTCCCTCATCTCCTCTAATACTTTGAGGTTCCGGATACAAGGAAGCCACGTGTCACAGACTCTCTGCGGGGGAGCCCCACGTGAAACAAGCCCCCCGTATGGGAAGTTCAGGAGCTTACGGTGTTCTTCGGAGCTTATTCCACCTTGGATTTTATCACCCTCGAAATGTGAAAAGCGGCCGGTCGCCGATGCCGACACGCACCGATGAGGGTCAATTCGATCGATGGTTTGTGCGCATCTCCGTCTTCACCCTTCACTGCTCGTATGGCGAGTCCATCCGTACCTCGGAAAACGAAATCTTCGGAGCAGCGTCCGCTTTGCTCAGAAACCTCATGCGCTAGTTGGATATTGCGGCTGTCATTCTCGGCACTATTTGGAAGTTGGGATGGCTTATCGATTTTGGACAGAAAATACTATCTGGAGCACGTGAAGAGGGTCAGTGCAGAGTGGAAATCCCTCAGCCGCTGAATCATGAGCCCATATTGCGGTCAGAGCCGGACGGACGCGCTACAAGTTCCCCGGGTTTGATTCGAGACTGTACGGGGTCATACGTCTTCATTCGGAAGCACTCTGTCGGAAATTCCCAAGCAGACTCCATGACTGTCTGCTCCAATATATTCAGGCCGTGGTTCGGGAAAATATCGGAATGCGGGATTGGGCAACAGCCTTCGAACCGGGTCCGTGACTCGAGTGAAAAGTGAGTTCCGCGCTCCTCGTCGTGTCGCATTAATATCCGGTCGCCCCGAAAGTTCCGTAATTCCGAACCTCGGATATCGGTCTTGGGCTTCCCGTGGACGGATTTTGGAAATCCGTTTTCGAAAAGTACATCGAAACCGATTTGCTCTCCGTCGGGGACACGGGTCATCTAATTCGACGAGTCTGATGAAACTCCCAAGCTCCTCGAAATTCCAAAAAACTACCGTGGAGAAATCCAAACAAGCCACGAGCGCTTTTGCATCATCGTTATGATTTACGGCAGGGGTGCCTGATTGAAAACCTTGGTGGGCCACATCCGAGCGCCGGAGAAGCTCGCGGGAAATGAAAGAAATTTTTCTCGTATCAAGGGGCATACAATGCTCTCCGGAGCGAGGAATGCAGGGAGTTAGAAAGAGGATGATTCGCTATGCCCGACAGCGAAGTTTTTTTTTTCTCTCATGATAATAGATTTATTCGCCAGAACAAACATAGTATGGCATTTCGTGCCTGCTGTGGGCCTAGAGCCCGTGTTACAGTCACACGGAAAAGTTGTGCGTTCACACAGTTCCCGGAATTACCTCCCTCAGATGAGTATTTTTTCAGGCGAAGCGAATGCTGCTCCCCGCTTTGGCTCCAGGGGCTCCAAAATCTATTCCCCCGCAATCAAGAATATCTCACAGAGATCATCGGTATAACGACGCTTCTCAGATGCTTCATCCTGAGCCGAGCCGAGGAGCTCAAAATCGAAATGGGGATAGGCCGGAAGCCGTCCCCATCAGCGTAGTCTTTCGTAAACTTTCGACTCTGAACTCCTGCGCCAACGAGCCGATGTTTGAGGAGAAATTTTCCAGGCGATCGCCAGGTAGCCCGATCGAGGGAACATCGCTTTGAGGTCCGGGATCGTAGACACCTTTGTCAAATAAATTCCTGGCAGATGCCGCGTCGTTCGAGCAGAGGGGTCTGACAACTCAGGAAAGAGATGTCCAGGATGACAGTTCGCGCGTCGGAAAGAATGCCTCGGCACAGCTTAGAATCGAGGCGATGGTCCCAGCCGAGGTTTCCGGATGCCTTCCGTTAGGGAGGTGGATCTGGATGGCAGGCAGAACATGCACGTTCCGGTGTAGATACATTAGTTCGACCACGGAGAAATGCCGCCCGCGGAATGGCCGCTTTCGGCTTTCCGGAGAATCTTCATTACGTTTGGGAATACGTATATTTGCTTAACAAGGAGGAAGCGCGGAATCAGGGATACGAGCCCGATGATCGTCCGAAGGGGCTGCACTGGTTCTTGAAGCAAATCTTTTCTGAATCGAGTTTCGAGAGAAAACTGGAAGTCCCCTGTCAACTGGAATCTTCTCCACCTCTAGAGTGTGGAAACACTGTACTCGACTGTTTTTGCCGTGAAATATCATTGAAATGGCTCGAAGAAGGCCCGCATCGGGAAAATTTTCATCCATGCAACGGAATCTTGTCCCCCTTCGCGGGCAGAGGACAAGAACTCGCTCACTACTTGACAGACTCTGGAGCCGAAGGCTTCGGAAGGTCGCTCGAGATGCGTCCCACGGACGTTCGGCCGACTCCCGACAGAGGTCTTCCGTGCGAGCCTGGGAACAGCTCCGGAAATATCAGAAGATGCTCGTGCGTTCCGTTCCTACAGCGTTCTTTCGATGGGGATTTTCTGCAGCGACAAGCCGATCCGCCGCAACGACTCGGAGGAATTATCGGCGCTGACGGACATTTCAGGAGAGTCTCAGCTTATCATTCGGATTTCTATTCCGGCATACCCGACGTGATCCTGGATAAAGATGCTCGGTGTAAGTCCCTCGAGCTCGCCACCTATCCTTCACAGGTGCAGCCTGTTGACAATCATCCACAGCTCACGAGAACCAGAAGGAGCATAGTTGATTCCAGGAGCCCGCTTGGGAGGAGGGAACCCACGAACGGGGTGATTCCCTGCTGGCACATTGGCTAGTCGCAGATCGGCGGAACGAATTGGGAGATTCCTGGAACATAACAAGGATATCCATCGCTCGCACGGAGGTGAATTGACGTTGGTATATTCTTTTCGGATAAGAAATGATTTTGGTTCTTATCTCGTTGTGTAAATACCGTCTTACGACGAGAATGATGTACCTCTTCAGGAGGTCCGTCCAGGTGCCCACCCATAAAAACGAACATTGAGGCAGCCTAAGGTTCGCGAGGAAACAAGCTCGATTATGCGAGTGCGGGACCGGTGGAAAATCGCACACACTTGCAGAAATCGTTCGCTATCCCGGCACACATCGGCACTGTCAGTCGAGCCTTTCAGCACATGACACGGAGCGACAAGCCTGGCACTCTGCTCGAGAACTCGGCTTTCCGATCGGCTCTCGCTCCGAGCCTCGATTGAAAGCTGCACGACTTTTCCAGCGTTTCCCTTGATACTCATCGGGGAAGGATTTATCTGTTGCTAATGAAGCTGCGAATACCCCGGAATTCCTAATTCTGCTGCTGTCATCGCGGATCAACGTTCAGTGTGTTTGTCGGCAATTTTTTATCATCGGATTGTTCCAATGATGTCATGAGCATGAACGCAACCTCACTCGCCGAAGTAGCTTTGCGAAAAACTCGTCCTCAGCGCAAACATGTTTCCCGGTCCAGAGACGCTTTTGTCGCGACTTCAATTAGCTTAGCTGAGTAAGCCTTTCCAGAGAGAAAATGCGGTCTCGCCCGCTGCCACAGCTCGGTGCGGGAGGCCGATGGAATGTGCTCCTCTCGGCGGACAAGCACCGCACCTGAATAGTTGCCGAACGCAGAGCGTACTTCGGAACGAGCAATCTCTCTCACGGAAGAGCGACCCCTGAATCGAGCGATTATACGATATATCCGCAGAACTGCCGAAATCCGCCGAGAATCGATGATCACACCAAGACCGATCCGTTCATGAATAAGACGAGAGTTCGGATATCGATCTAGACGCCCCATGTCCTAAAACAGCTGCTCAATACATGTAGCTGCAAATCAATCACCGAAACGAGAGCACTACCAATATTCCTGCCAATACTCCCGACGCATCGTGTTGTATTGTTTGCCGGCGAGCCCTGTGGCTCTGTGTCCCGTCTTGTCATTCGGCAGCATTGAACGTCAATAGCTCACCTACATTGGTTTCACAAAAAGCTCGTATTAGCAAGACATCGATACAAGAATCCATGTCGTGCGATGCTCCGGGGTCTGGGACCGAAATCGAGATTTTCTCGTTCAGAAATAAACCTCGCGCGATTCGATCGGTCCAGCAGAGTCCTTCCAGAGGGCCCCAGACCGCCACGGAAGCAGCGCAGGAAATTAAGGAGCCTCGCTCATTATCGAACTCGATGGACTCGGAGTACGAGGGAAACTCGCGGTGTAACCCGCGCGGGACTCGCGTGGTTTTGCTAGTCCGATTCGATACCATCCGCTGCTCGCCCTTACCGTCTTATTCCTATCTGTATGTTTGAAGTGTCCTCCTCATGCAGCTCAAGATAGATCGAAGGCTCTCTGATCGGAATTGATGTCGGCAGCATGCGAGTACTGGAGGAGGGCCGCGGAGGGAGCTCGCGGATTTCCGGCAAGTTTTCTTCCGCTGCGATGAGACTCTAGGAAAAAATGTTTTCTCTTGCCCTGGGGGGCACTCGCGTGTTCGAATCTCGAACGAGACCCCGATATTGAGCAGAACAATACGATACAGAAGAAAAACATTCAAGATGCCAACTGTGATTGGCGAGACGGCATTGTGAGTGGTTCTCGAGACAGTGGTCAGATGATGACGGCGACGTGACCAGATATAAATCTTGACTCGAGCTGGAGTGCACTTGATTCGCGGCCGTGGTCTCGCGGTCAGATCCTCCAGAGGGCTTGAGACAGTATGACTCAAGAGGAAATCCAAACGCGTCAGAAGTCAGAAAATCGTCCTTTCGAATATTCGGATTCTCCGGGAAAATTCCCGCGTTTTTTCGATCTGCGAGCAAACGTTCCCCTGATGTCTCCTTCCGAATGTTGTGTCGTTGTATCCCCATTCCTCCACGCGTAGGCTCACGACAGAGTCTCGCTTGGAGTTGATCCTAGGTGGTGAAGATTTCGATGAGCCGAACGATTCTCCTCGGCCGAAAATTATGTTAGCGTGCTGCTGTCAGGATGGATCCACTCGAAGCTGTCGAGAGCGGATCGGTCAGTGCACATTTTCTGCGGCGAGCAGCTCTGTCCTTGGCGCATAGATGTTCACAGCGTCTCTCGAAAGGTCGCTGCTGGAAATAAGGCGGCCGGCTCCTTTTTACGGGAATGAGGTTGTTATCCATACTCCTCCGACGAATGGCTGCAGAGATTCCCCGAGCCATGACTAAGCGGACTCCGGCCCACGCCTTGGGCTCCGCAGATCCCTCACCAGGAGTCCTGGGGACTGCTAAGAGAAATCCATTACGACGAGCGAAATTCCCTGCCCTGATTCATCACGAGACGAGTCCGTGATGTATCACGTATCCCTAGATCCTGTTGCTCATTTGAAATCCGATTCAGACAGAGCGCGACGAGACCGAGTAAGTGCACTACTTTCCATTCGGCATCCTATGGAATTGAATTCAAATCTCGCTAAGTGAGTAGAACATTGTACGAAGTTTGTCTCCATCGCAATGTCGGGAAGCGCTTCCCTTCGAATCGTCTCTGAATCGACTCCTGGAATAGAAGTCAGAGTGCTCTTATCTGTTTCGTCCAGAACGGGTGAGACTGCTGAAGCGGTGCCGAAGCACATCGGTTCGCGCGGAGCTCTTTGGAAATACCCATGACCGAAAAATCGAGGATTGGGCCTTTATTCGTTATCATGCTCATTCCTTAGATCCTTATGTCTGAATCTGATATCCAGGAGGATGACATTCTTCGAAGCGATAGAGGGTGAAAGCCTCATCCCTTACGTAGGCGGGAAAGATCCTTACCCCGCGCCTGTTTAAATTCAAAACCCGGGTGGGGGCTCGAGAGAGAAGCGGAATATGGAGGAGAACTCGGCTTATCGCGGTAGGTTTTTGATCGATGGAACTAGACAAGTTCTTCCCGATGACCCGCGCTGCTCAATGAGAGGACTTGAGCCCATAAGGCTTCGAAAATCGGCAGATAGATCGCCAGATTCCGTCCGTCATCCGCTCATCGACTAAGCAGAATTATCGAAGGAGAAAGGTGACAAGTCGAGCCTCTGTACATCATGCATCATAGTTACGGGACTGATGTGAAAGAGGAAGACACTGAACATCCTTCAACCCTTGCGATTTGTAGTCGGGATTATGCACGCTCAACGAATGATGATGATCTAGAGCTCATAAACTAAAGGACGACCTTCCGAATCGACATCGATTGCTCTTTCCTCCTCTCCCTAACATCTGGGAGAGTTCCCATCAATCATCACTAGGGTCCTGAAATTCATATTTTTCGCATAATTGCATGTTTTGCATACTCTTGCATATTCTGCATATATTTCGCATATGCTGCAAATTCTGCACATTTTTCGCATATTCTGCATAAGTTGAGCATATTTTGAATATTTCGTGCATAACTCACGTGTTTTGTGCATAACTCGCATATTTCCTGCATAACTCGCATATATTCTACCTAATTCGAATTTTCCTGTCGATTTCGCATGGTCCTTGCTCCTCGCAAATTTTGCATGCTCGCCTCTCATTTCGCGTGATCTGTGCATTTACCCAGCTAGATCTCACAAGTAAGAGACGCCCGACGTTATAATCTCGGGTCCCGATGAGCGATTGAGTTGAAACACTAAAAGAGAGCTCGCCGGAGCAGCATATCCCAAAACCGACAACTCTACGAGAAAACTATGTTCCTGTCCTACATGAGCAAACGATGGAGAAGATGAGGAACCCGATCGGCGATTCCCCAATATGGGTTCTGTACATGAAACGACGGACTCTAGCGGCAGATATGTGGCGAACATCATCGTCGGCGGTTTGGGAGTGGACGGTCCAAACGAGGGTCACTTGTTGGCCTGCGAGACTCTGGAGGTGACGAACTCGACCACTATAGCTCAGTTCTTTTGCAAATCTTTGTCGATTCTGAGGCGAGGATAGATGTATCACGACCAGAGCTGTGCGCCGCGCCCGATCGCCGGGGATCGCCGCCGCCGAGCTCTAACATAACGGCGCGCCGTCATGATCCCCATGGTAAATAGTCGAGAGCCCTTTTGAAAGATTTCGGAAGACTTTCGGAGCGAATCGAGGGAATACAGAAGAAAATGCTCATCAAAGTCAAAGAAAGAGAACCTGGGCCGACCTCGATGCGCTCTCTCGATGATGAGAATCGTAGACGACACCTTATCTCATCCGAGAATCGAGACGATTCATAAGTTTTTCTGTCGACCGACGCCGCACATCAAGGGACGAAATAGGAAGGACGAGCCTGCATCTCCCTTGCCGTCCTGTCTTTTCATACACGGCAATCGAGAGTTCTTGCGGGATAAGTCCCTCAAGTCCCTCAATAAATGAACCTAATTCGTGCTCGCTCTTCGGTTCCTTTCGCCACTCCGAAGCTTACTCCCTCTTTGGTGCCCTAGCTCACTCCTATGGATCTACTTTCTCCATGAAGCTCGCCCCGGATAAGAGAGAACCGCGGCGCGCCATGAGTCTCAAGTCCGCTGAAAAACACAGTCGCGTCCGTCGCCGCAAAAAGTCAGATGGCGCACAGCACTGATCACGACCGAGTCTTCATATTCAGAAAGCGGCAAAAACACTGCGAGGACCCTTTCCCCGAGTGTGCCGCGTGACGTGCGTAGCGTATAGAATTCATCGGATCACCGAACAAATAAGGATCGTGTTCCCCGATGTGGACCACGTGAATGCGGACATCGAGAAAATCTTCCTCGAGACGCCCTCCCGAGTTGCCGTTTTCAGACAGGTAACGCAGATACCGCTTCCACCGGCTCCTGTAATCATTCGACGGGGAACTTGGATGAAAGCTGCAGGGTATCTTGCGGAACACTTCGATACGCTCCGGAACTTCGAGGGAGCTCATCTCGATCCCACCGTAGCTGCTGCTATCGAGAGCCACGGAGTTGTTCGCAAAAGATTCACTGCCAGCTGACCTTTCCGTGATTCGCACTACACTCCACATGGTGCCGAGAATTTTGACGGAAGTCGAGGCAGGCGGATTGCCCTTGACGCGATGAATATTGTCTCAAATTTCGAGACCGAAATGAATGGGCTGAGTTCTCGTTCGGAAGGTATTCGTGCGTTATTTCTGCGTTGGTATTCTTCCTCATGGAGCTATCTATGAGCTAGGAGTCTACCATCTCCTCATCAAATAGGGCGATTTTTCGGAAGAGGATGTCCGGATCATTACCGAGTATCATTCCGACGATTGTAAACATCGGTCGCTACAGACAGCAGAGCAGTCTCACCGGACTCACTCTTCGGCTCAACCTTCCCGAAAAAGGGATGCGGTGAGCTTTGAGTCCAGCACCTACTCGCTCAGCGAAGACAACCCCAGAACGATTCAATCAATCAAGTCGAGAGTAGGCTTCTCCCCTCTTCTAAGGGTCAATGCAACATTCAAATGGCTTGGGCGCATGCGTTCCGATTGTGGGACTCAGAATCACGCAGTCTCCAAGAGGACGAAGACTCTTCATCTTTATACTGTATCTGTATTCGGGCAATGCCCAGGCATGAATTAACAACGAACACGGTATTCGGAACCACGAGCTGCGATTTCGCGTTTCGCTGTGTCATCAGAGAACCTGAGCTAGTGTTCGCTCAAGTTTCTCCGCAGAACCTGTCATCGGGCTAGCCAAGCTCAACACCCAATATGTACATATCCAAACTGTACTGGTTTCACGAAAAGATGAGCGAGCCCAGGCGCGCGAAATATTGCAGGAATTCACACGGCACGGAAAGTATGCGAAATACTCACAAATTCCACAGAAAAATTAACAAGTCTGATTTCGCGAAATAGGGCAAATATCCGTGCAGTACGGGGCATATTCGGGCAGAAGTTCCATCGAAGGATTTCTTGGAGTTATGGAAGAGCGGGAGGAGCCATCTCAATTGAGGAACCCATCGAGCCTCACCCAGACCCAACTCGATGGTCCACAAGCAGAGCAACTTGCCGACCGATGCCCAGCTCGAGCCTGGGTCCGATTTCCATGCCCCCGAAACTTCTCCCTCCGTTGGTCAACCTCATGGCTGTGTAGCCATAAGCATCCTCGAATGCAGCCGCACCCATAGGCCATGCGAAGTCTCCGTTCCAGTGCGAGGGAGAGAGAAGAAAGCGTGTCCTGTCAAGGACTCTCATCAACAGGGGAACGTCCAGGAAGACGGCGATTACGACTGGTATCATTCCATACTAGCTCGAAGGATACGACTCCTTCATTGATTCAACCAGCAGAAACGAACGAGAAACCTCACCCGTACCACCGCTGCGACTAATTTTGAAGAACGACAGTATTCGACTCCGTCATAGACTTTCAGGAACGGCATCTCCTTGGGATCTCTCACTGAAACTCGCAGTTTCCACTCGATGTGTCATCCCTGGGGTAGGCGAAAGCTCGCTCGGGACGCGGAGCTGTGAAGCTCAGGCTACCGAATCAGATCTCTGAGATATTCCTTCTGAATAATGTCTCGATGGAGGATCTTCTTCGGCTGATGACTTCTGAATTAGCTTCTGAAAAATTCGTTATACGAGCGCGGTACCCATTTCTCGGTGTAAACGAGCGTGGCCTTACGCGCATGCGCACTAACTCTAAGTGTCCGATCAGCTGTTCAAGAGCCGAGATCATGCGTTGCGAGTACTCGCGACTCTTTCCTTTCCCTTACTGCCGTCTCCGTCTGGAGAATTCTGTATTTCAAATGCTTGACAATTGACTTACCCGATCCGCCAGCGAAAAGCATGGCGTTTTGGGATAAGGACAAACTTCTCGAGGCCGGCCTGATCTGTATGGGGAAATGTCTCCTAATGATGTGTACCCTTGGAATCGCGCCTTTCTACCCGACCGAGGTTAGTTCTGAGTTCTGATCGATGTGCTGCGAACCCTGGACAGTTTCAACGGGCATCTCACGCCGAACTCTGCAGAACGTAGCCTTCGCTGCCTACACGGAAAGCCCTCTCGCCTCTCAAGAACGTCACGGTCGACTCGGGATCAACTGAGATCGAAGTTGCTTGTGAAACTAAAGAAAACATGGAGCGTCAAGGGCCGGTCGCAACGCATAAGAAAATCGGCCTCACACTCGTGACAGGCGTAAATGATGTCATGTCCATGACCTTGCTCAAGACGATCGAGCGACACTACCTGGAAAATAGTTTTCCAATATGGTCGGAGGCTGCTTTCGGTGTCTTGTGTGACTGTCCACAAGTCGACTTCCATGAGTTCCGTGATCTCCCTGGTCTCACGATAAGTACTCGACGGGGATTCGGGTTCCCGTATAGAATCCTTCCTCGCTACGTACTGTTTGTCTCACTGATTCACGCGGATCTGCCGAATGAGCTCCCGGCAACTTCGATCTTTCCTGGGTGAAAATTTTCATTCCCAAAGTTTCACGGATACATTAATTTGGATTCGTGGCCATCCGGGTGGTGTGTGCCTGACAGAGATCGTGCGTGAAACCTGCTGACAGCTCACCTGACGGTTCGCCATTATCGCGCTCCTTGAGAAGCCGCATCTTTCCCATCCTTATCGATTGTCGAAACCTTTTCCTAGGATTTCTGTTCGGTTTTTACGAGTGATCTTGGATCGCAGGTAGCGTGCAAAAACACTCTGTATCTGAAATAAATTCTCTCCTCTCGGAGGACGCCCGTTCGCCACCCGTGGTCGATATGGTCGCCAAGTCTCTTCTACCAAGCTGACCGGATTCCCTGGTGACCCATGGTTCACATATGTATACTAAGCTCTGGTCGCTATAGTAAACCATCTGTGATCGGGAACGATGTGCATCGCGCAAGGGGAAATCTTCTGGCGTGGTTGGAGGGCTCTCCAAGGCCAAGTTGCCACAAAACTTATCGAGAACCCGCAAGGCGGTAGTGTGGGGAACTTTGACTTACGCTGTCCCCCGGGAGAACGTCACTCCGCCGATCTGATACCGCACACACCTCCTCATAGAGCACTCCCACGCAGTCCAGCGGCATGAATATATATCGCGAGCGATACCGAATCCTTCCTATGGTTTTCACTTCTGGGGAGATTAGCTTTGAGGGAATCTTCCATCATTCTCCCTTCAATCAGTCGTACTCTTGACTTCAAGAAATTCCTTCGCGGGAGCTCCGGAGCCCTGCCTCTTCATGGCTCAACTGTTACAAGGATCACTTCAGATGCGAACTCAGGCTAGACAGGTCTTTCTAAGAGGAGCTCCGTCGATGCGACGTGTTTCTTGCAAAATTCCTGACATGGCGTGTCTTTCGGATAATAGGACGTCAAGTTGGTGCCGCGCCTTTTGATTACATATTCCTTTTGATTTCTCATTGTGATGTCCCGTAAGTACTCGCTGTGTTGTGCTTTTCGTTGGGGGTAGCTGCTGTGTTCGATGACCGGAACGGATCAAGATTCGAGTCGAGAAGGAGCTCAACCGATCAAATCAAACGGAAAAGGTTCGGCGTCACCGAAGAGGAACACGGAAGAGGGAACGGTTTCCGAGCGAACATGACTTCGGGACTCCGCCCATCTGTACCATGCCCGCCTCGCGGAGTGCGCTAGCGTCAAGCTGAATGGCCAACTGAGGAGCGAGAGCAATTGAAAATATGAGGAAGGGATGAGATCTTGGACCCAGTGTCAGTGAAATCAGTCGATCCCGTCGCGCCTTGAATACTGTGCGGAAACCACCCCTACTGGGCTCGAATTCTATATCCGCTCCAAAGAGCGGTCCCATTCCGCCGGGGATGTGGAAGTTCCGGGCTTTTCCGGCACGAGCGTGACTTGCGCATGAATGATCTCGCTTCTCCGTCATATTCCGCTGCAAGCGCGAGCTCATACCTTCCGCTGCCGAAACTTCGCCGGAACTCCAGAGCAGGTTCTGCGACATCATTCCGTGCTCAAAGGCAGCGAAATCAAGAATCGCTACGGACGGCTGTCGATGGTCGATGGTATGCGAGCAACTCAAGCCAGCCTTTCCGGCGAGCTGCTGAAGGAAGAGAGGCTCTTCCCGGACACTTCATCCAGGCCGCGTACCCGTTGATTTGCGTGGCATAAATTAGTCGGATGATGCAGAAAGGGGAGACGGAGGGCCAGGGAAGGTTGGCTCGATCGGAGGGAGCTCCCTTCATCTATGTTTTCTTCACTTCGATTGATCGGTTCCAACCCCAGGGAGTAGCGACGGAGTGAGCCAAGAATAATTATGGGTATTCCGCTGCGCGAGGAGCGACACTCAGCGACTCTAATTCGATCAGAATCCTCTCTCCGCTCGAGGGAATTTGTTCCGCGAACAACGATTCTGCTAACCGCGAGGAAATTCGGGGAGACTCGCGATTGCAGTACAGTTGAAATTCCCGGCGTCGCATATCGCTTGATCACCTCTAAATCATATTTGTATAACGGATTTTACCCCATTCCAGGCCGCTTCGCGCGGTTGCAGCCCCGTACAGATTGGCCTCGTCTTCGCAAGTCTCCCCTTCATCGGCTTCTTCTTCAGCCCCTACATCGGTAAAAAGGTTCGTCCCTCCATTCTTGCGACGATAATTGAAATTTTATCCCGGCCTCCACTCGGAGCCTCGCCGTCATGTGACCGTCTCCGACCCTCGCGGTGCGATGTCGTTGCATGCATCGGCGGTCTTCTCGCATTCTCGCTGCGGCTAGCGCACATGCGAGGCTAAATCGAGATACCTAGGGGGAAGATCATTCAGATTTCGAGGCAAGAATACGTTCTCGTCGCAAGCCCCCCTACGTGACGGTGGAAAGATCGTCAACTTAGAGGCTTCGATCCATGAGGAGCTCTGACTCGCGAGGCAGGGCGATAATATTGCCTGTGAACCTCATCGAGTCGCGATATGCAACGCTTCAGATTATTCGCTCCGGGGGAAATATGAATTTCATACGGTCGGAGGGTTCAGATGTTGAAAAATATGAACTAGGTCGTGACGTTCCAGATCAGCGATGGTATCTCTCCCAGAAGCGTTCTCGCGGGCGGATTGATAATCGAAGCTTTTTTCATGACAGCCTTCAGGTGAGCGAAACCTCAGTCGAGGTCGGCTCCGACGCCGGATGTTCCATTTAATTTCAGCCACTGAACGTACCTTTTTCGCCAGCTTTGTGAACATTTTGAAAAACGCGAACGAGTTCTTCGGAGCGAGTCTCGCCTTTCGCACATTGCAAGCCTTCGGAGTCACCTCATCGAGCGTGGCCTACAATGCTGTCGCATCTGAGATATTCAAGACGAGAATGGAGTTTTTCCTGGTCAGTGACGGAAGGTCCGAGGCTGTTTCGGAGAATGAGGGCTTCGAGGAGATCTCTCACGAGCTGCCATCCAACTCCCCCTTTGTTTCCAGCCTTTCCTCGAAATGTTCGCGGGCATTGGAACCATGGTTGGTCCGACAGTCGGGGGAGCTCTCTATCAGGTTTGTTCTTGGGGACATGTTATTGGTCATCGCGTAGCTTTTGCCCGCGTCAGAGAGAACTCGTGGAAGGCTCCCTGGGGACCCGAGTTCATTTTTCGAAAACATTCATTCTTCCTGCACAGAGAGCCTTTCTTAATCCGGGCTGCCTACGGAACACGCACGCACTGCGAGTGGGAAGCCCTCCCCCGTTGCCGTCGCGATGTGAAATCCTCTCCCGATTCGTCTCTGTCGCTTTTTCGTAAGTCTGCTCCATACGAAGAAAGGAGCGGACTTTCCCAGTCTCTATTCCGGCGCGCTCCGCTGCGACCTGCGGCTTCGAAATCGATTCGGGCTCCGTCAACCCACGGAAGGGTCGGGGCCGTCTTGCTCCTGCGCTCCGCAGGAATGGAGCCGGAAGGCCGAGCGGCGCGAGCGATTTTCAGAGCTCACATGGCCTTGACAGTAATCTATTCTCCTGATTTTTCGTAGGTTTGGGGGTTCAGCGCGCCGTACACGGCGTTCTGTATCATGATCATCGTTCTGACTTTGTGCTTATTCGGAGTGTTGCCACAACGCGCAGGTCCCACGCAAGCAGGAGAAGACAGCTCTGGTCAGTAGAGCGGCTAGGGCCAATATTTCTGCCTATGCGTCGGATGATGACAAGTCGCTGATGGCTCGAACTCATCGGCGAACCCCCAAGGGATCGAGCTGTATTCGCTCCCCCTCGGGAGGACATCGGCGTGTTGATGCATCCACAAACACTGCCGGCTAATGAACAATATCATGTTATCCAGGCAATCCCTCGAGGAGCACGAAAGGCTTCTACCAGATGATTTGTATCGAAATCGCATTCGATCTCTTAGTGCTCTTCTTCACGTTTGTGTCGATAGCCTTCAACGACTCAACTCTCGCGGTGAAGCTCTCCGACTACGATCTCGACTCTTTCCAAAAAGGACTCATCTTCCTCGTGTCAGCCTCCATGTATTCGTTGTCATCTCTGCTAGCGACGAGGATATCGCATATGTTCGTAAGTATGCTCTAGAAGTTTCTCAGCCAAGGAATCCAAAGTTTGAGTAGGACCTCATAGGCGAGGCGAAAGCCTCAGGATGAGGCTGAATGAAACGTCGCATTCGGAATAGATCGCACCTTGTTTTCAATCGTCGAGCGAGGTGATTCCTCCGACCCCACAATATTTCCCGATGCGATCCCCGAGCACAACGGAGCGATCGAAAGCCAGTCGGTCGCAGAGCGTAAGAGTTCCCGGAGTGTCTGAGGCGCGGCTGTACACATGTGCATACCCGAATCGAAGCGAAGACTCTCATCTGAATCGAGCTGTAATCTCGTAGAAGCTCCACCGCGACGAGCATGTGCATCGACAACTCACGAAGAGAGAAGTCGGGCATCCTGAACGACGAGCCGATGTTTGCGCGAAGTGACGACAAACATTCGATAAGAATACTCTGTTACTCTTCCCGATTGGGCCGTCGCCTCGATCGTCTGAAGCCAGGTTGGAACCTCAACGAAATGTGTTTTTCGATCGGTCTACGAGAAGTCGAAAATAATCCCCGATCTCTCTTATGAAGCTGCCATCATGCCCGCTACTCATGAGTGAACTCCTCAAAAACTTCATTTTCTGAGCTTGATAAAATTCGAAATCATAGCGAAGGCGATATCTCTGCTCGATGGGCTCTGGGCAGCGGCTCGCGGAATCGAGAGAATAGGCATTCGTGAGAACTCTCGGGTCTCGGGGCCGCGCATGATTTATGTCCGAGATCAGCGGAAAAAGGGAGGGTCCGATGTACTCAGACCGAAAGCTACAATCTGCGTCTCGTTGTATAAATCGATGACATAACTCCTGCGAGGAGCGCGACTAATCTTTCGCCCTGGTGCCGCTTCAATCAGGGGCCACAGCTTTTGTCCAGCTAGGCTCCCTAAATCAAGTAATCCGCGCTTTGCATCCTCAAATTCTGTCTGGGATCGATTCGTACTCACGATTAGACTTTACTCTGGTGGGAACCGGTAATTTCGCCTGGCGGGACTCGTTTGAATCGAACCGATCACCCTAATGATGCGATAACAACTAAGGATGCATCGAAGCTTAGAAGGGGGGGGGCTAGTCATGAACTCCCTTACTGTTTTTTCGATTTGGGAATCTCTTTTTCTCCAATTGCTTTTCACCTCGGAGGTACTAGACTTTCGTCGATTCTTCGGGACAAAACGATAGAGAAGAAAAAGAGGATTGATGCGCAGCAGTCACTTTGGAGCTCAGATCTGAATGTCGTCCCGAATGGTCGACGAGTCGCTCGTGTCGTCTAGCGGAGAGAGATATCCCTTCTACGCATTATGCCTCATGATCTGATGAAGGATTCGTCCTTCAGTCGTTTTCTTCAGATTATTTCCTATTATTTCAGTGCGACCCGCGATTATGGTCTGTCTGTGGGCATGTGTTCATCGGATGTGGGTGGCTGATGATGTCCCCAAACCGTTTCATCCCAAATCCGTGAGTTTCTCGTTTTGGCTCATATAATACATCATTGAGGAAGATTCAGAACATGCAAAGAACCAGCTGCACGGATTATGAGCAGGTTCAGCGTTCATGTGGACCCAAAGGAAAAGAGCAAGGATCTTGATCGCGTTGGGATAAACGTTGACGAATCTCAGTCGTACGGAAAATCGATTCGCCTGCTCCCGCTGCAAGAGGTCCCGCCGGAGAGATTCCCTGCAAGACATTTTGGAGCATTCAGCGGAGCAGATGAATTTCACGCTCGCCTGTGGTCGCAGATCGATAGGTTGAGCGATACCCCTCAATTATCGAGAATCTCGCCACAGTCGACCACGGAACACTTTCGCGAGTCAGCGTTTCCCTAGCCCGACTCGAACCAGCGCCTCCTTGGCGAAATCCTCACGATTTCATGCTCGCATAGAGATCCCTTCCGCCTGCTTGAGGCTTGCGCTTTCCGTCTCGACCTGGAGTTATTGCCTCTCTGAGATTCAGAGGTCCATCTACGATGGGCTTTCTCGTCTGGGACTATTTCAGCATTTCCAACAGTGCTGGATACAACAGAATTCTTCCCAAGTGCGATCATTGTTCTTCCCTTCCGCGCAGGGCTCTGTCGCATGTTATCGCCGCACAAGCTATGATTGGCTTCGGTGCTGGAGTTTTCTACGTGGTCAGCTGCAACGATGCATACAAATGGATGACGTGAGTTTCCCGGTGTCGAATCGAGCATCCCTTCTCCGAGACGAAAGGGGCGTCCGATTCGCGGCTCATAAACTCTCAAACCCTGTTGTCAATTCCAGGCAGAAGTTGGGTTTCCCCGATGATTTCACCAGCTACTCGCTGCTGGGTGGATGTTTGCAGGGCTCATACTTTCTTGGGTGAGATTCTCCCGGCGCGATTTTTTTTCTCTACAGCAAGCTCTCGCCTCAATGTGGTTGCTTGGGATGGCTTCTTAGATGAACAAAAAACAAAGCTTCCCAACCTCTCAGGTGCCTCGTCGGCTCCGCCGGAGGCGGTCTTGTAATCCACTACTTCGACTACAACTTTTGCACGACGTGCTTAGCGGAAATTACTTTCGTGGCGGTGAGATTTTGCTGAAGGACAGATGAGATATGGAAAATTCCTGAGATGTACCCAAGATCATTCCCCTCTTTGGGATTATTCCCAGGTCTCGCAGGTGTAGGAAATCGATGCTCACGACCTTTTCGTTGCAGATGATCTCCCTCTCATGCGTCATACTTAAGAACGCCGCGGTCAAAAGATCAGAGAACTCCTGTAAAACAGAGGTCACACTAGCTGCCGGTGAATGAGTTTTTCGCTCAGAACTAATCAATAAGAGAACGATACGACATGAGTCCCCTTGGAGCGACGCGATTCAATTAGGGGACTTTCTTGCTCAATTCATTCATCCCGAAGGAGAGGAACTGGGAGAATCTCGACCATCTGAGCGAATCCGTAGGATCCGTAACTGTGACAAGGCTGAGGTCAAAAATGAGAGCGATGTGGCGCATCTGTGATAGATATGGCGAGACGGGAATCATGAGATCACCGGAGACTCGGAACAATCATTTACGACGTAGTCCAATAAGATAGGAGGTCAATCATCACAATAAAAAGTTCTCGCGAGGCGAGATCAACCTGTTTCCCTCGAAGTCATTCAGAGTTTCCTCCCACGCGTTCTCTTTAGCAGATTCGATTCGGAATGTTCGATGACAGCCGTCAGAAACTCAACCGGATCCTGAACCTGGATGCGCGGACTTGCATTCTGATACGCGGGGGATCGCTCCCACCGTCCCCGAGCAGAGCGGCATTTTTAGAGGCCGTCCAGGGAGGAGAAAACTCAGTTCCAACTGCTGATTGAACTAGCAGACTCTCGACCGGGTACAAAGGCTTCATTGGTTCCCAACACTACAATTCATCCACCCCGACCCATTGTCGAGCACACTACCTTTTAAGAATAGAACCGGGACGAGAGTGGATCGGCTGGCGTTGTCGAGTCTGGAATACACACAGAACGCGGAACGCAGGGAGATGTAATTGCAACCCTCAGGGCCTGACAAGTCGGGAACCCCCGCTCTACCAATCGTGTGGGGTGTGCGAGATGGAGATTCCATGATTTTCTCGAACTGATGCATTCTGTGGGATCATCGCGATTGGCCCGGACATCGGTTCATTTTTCGAGCATCGGAATAAAGCTCTTCTCATGACGGAGGATCTTCGAAAGCCGGTGGCTCTCTGCCATTGCTTACTCGACATTGGTGGTTTGCCGCATCCGCCTGGTTCTTCTTCGCAGCTTTGAGTCACTTTCCATGAGCTCGACGGAACGGGACCGGCCTCGGTCGAAAGGAATAGTGCTTCTAAGGGGCTGACGTTCTGGGTAATGCGAGGCCGCAGGGAGTTGGGTCCGTTCCGCCTCACGCTGAAATCACCGATGAAACGTGTCGGTCGAGAAATCTCAACCTTCTGGGCATATTCGCTCAGTCTTGTCTGGGCCCGTGTGTCCGAGAAGAGACCACACTACCGATCGGCAGAAACGTACCGGAAACCATACTTTGAGGGAGACGTGCGGGAGCGATTTGCTCCATCGGATATTCTCGAGCCGAAAAATATTACGCGCCCGGCAGGGGTGTCCCGCGAAGTTCGGAATTGGTGCCTAGAAGGCATCGGGCCGGCCGAGAAGATTTCTTTTGCCCATTCGTCAGCCCATCCAGTGTTCCCCGGGCGCATTGAGCACTGTCGCAAAGAAGGACGTCAGTGTCGCTCGATCGGCCGTGATCCGCACTCCGCGGGCATCGGTCGCGGGAGCCGGCAAAATATGGACCGAAACCTTTCATGCTCATCTCGCGGCTTCAGATCATTATGTTTCAGAAGATCACGAACCTAGAATTCAGGAAAGAGTTATATGATCTTCATGGTCTTCAGAGAAGTCGGGGATTCAGAGGATGAATGATATATAGGTAGTTTTGTCAGAGGACGAGGCATGCGGGTTGCAAGTCGAAGCTGCTGCGTTCCCCCGCTAGTGAGGTCGGTCCACAAATCCTACCGCAAAAAACACGAGTCCAACACCGAATTTAGATTCGACTTTAGAGCCCACCCAGATTGTTGAGAAACATAAGTTCGAATTTTCAGGAGGAACGTGTTTACTGGAATAAAGTCTGAGATACATATTCTGATGCGAACGTCGCGTCGTGTCGAAAACTCTTCTCTCCTCGCTGGGGATAGACGCGCGGAACACCATTCCTGAAATTTTACAGGAAAATGGTGTTTGCTCAGACCTCGGGCGCGGAAAGTGCGTCAAGATATCAGTGTCTAATTGTAAGGCGAGATGTCACACATGATTGATGCTGAGGGAACACGAATCTTACGAAGTTTGAAATTAGACGACTCGGAGACTCCGGAATGAGCTCTCTGTGTTAACACTGTTCAGGCGACGCATATGTAAGGGCCTTATTATCAGGAGAGCACAGTATATGGCGGATTATTCCTTGGCGAGCTGATATGTATATTCATATCTAGATTAGGTCTCATCAACTAATATTCGGCCTCTCCCGCTAAATCGACGAAGGACGACGTCCCACGCCTCACCATACGGGCAGACATCCTGATCGATATCTCGATATTTGCAGAGGGAGAGATCCGGCAGAGAGCTATCGAATCACTGAAAGTTCCAGGCCGGCCCGCTACAGTCTTCCGGTGCTACGTAACCGCAGGCGATCGGACTAGTTCTTTCGGTCGGATATCTGCGATCGTTTCTCAATCAGCGGGCTTCAGGGCTGCACTTGGCTCAATCACCCCGGAACGAAATTCGTCCTTGAGCTGACGATTCGGGAAAGACATTGATGATTCTCTCTGGGAAGAGAAGTCGATAACTTCGTTCTCCGATCTCTTCGGACTCCGATAGTCCTCCTCATCCTTGGGCGGTAGGCTTCCCTGTACGTATCCTATATGATGCCGATAGCGGGAGGACTCGGATTTGGATCTAGGACAGGATTTGCCATCCAATCCAACGATATGGGTGCTCATCGTCGCGTGTTCTTAGCGTCCGCTAAGCAAGCATACGAATATGCTCTCACGTCTCTTTCGCACCGCGGAGCCGCCCTGCTCCAGAGCTCTCACTTTTTGCGGGGAGCCTTGATGACGTCAGCAGATATCCGCAGATATCCGCTGGCTCATCGAGCATTCCACTTCGATAATTGCTATCAGGGAGTTATCCGTCAGGAGGTCGCGATTTGACTCAGAGAGTAGGCCGTCAATTTCCCTTGGCGGTTGTATGGTCAGTCATCCTTCAATCGTCATTTTGAAGATGAGAACCAAGTCGGCTCCCGCCTCCCTCTCGTTTTTGTGAAATTAATTCTTTGGGATGCTTTGTAGGTGAAACATCGAATGCATGAATTTGCGCGGTTTGCTAGATTGATTGTTCATTGGATCTCTCTATTCAGTATACCGTCTACCTACCGAAATCAGCAAGATATCGTATTTCCCAGCGGGTGAGACAACAACCCGATCAAGCCTTCGACTCGACTTCTTTGGCCTCCGTCATGATTCATGATACACTGCTCACAAAGGCATCTATCATCCACTCGGTGAATCATGTTGCTCTTAATGAAGTCTTTTCGGGGGATCCTCAATCGGGAGGCCTGCATGCGCGTTCCACCGAAATTGGGGGAGTCCCACGGAGACGCGCCGGTGCTAAATCCTTTCTCGCTGACATGTCCGGATATCATTCCACGCAGATCACCGACAGATGGGTCTCCGGAAAGCTCTCACGAGGAAATCGTTATAAGAAACCGAGGCTTCGGCCCACACTCTGGAGTAAACATCTGTGAACGAAGACGCTCGAACCGAGGAGCAAGCTGGAACAGCGCTCGCTCCCAAATTAGGGCCCTCGATCGACCCCGCGGGATGTCGTTCCTCAAAAACCTTGAACGGCTTCAGTCCAAATCGAGTAAATATGACGCACGTTGTCATTGACTTGACATGATGTAGCGGATTCAGACACAGTACGCCGTTTTCGCCTCATTGCTTCCGGAAAGGAAGATAAAGAGTCACTGTAGCCCAGGATCTATTCTGGATCGGACGAACGAAGCGTGCGCGATTCGAAGAGAATCTCTCAGCGGGAAGATTGAGTAAACGATTCGTTCACAATGCCACAGAAACCGATATTCGGACTGAGCCATTCTGAGGCTCAGATATCTTGTCGTGATCCAAAGAACGCCCCTCCGGCTACAGAGAAGAAAGGAGATGTCGAGTCTGTGCGCCCGCGAAGCCTCCAAACGTTACCTCGTGGGACGAATATCTTGATCCGACTCGTTCCCGCATCACTGAGGTCGTCGACGGAGCCAATCGGAATCTTCAAGGGAGAAAACCTCCTGGAAACCGACGCAATGTACCTATTCCGGAGGGCCGATGTAATTGAAGCGGAGCAGGATGAATGGGTGCGCTGAGTCTTCCGAATCATGACCGACGTTTTGTTGAATGATCGGATCCGCTCCCCGCCGAGAACCCCTCAGGAACTTCTATTGCGTTCCTTTCAGATCCATCCACTCTGGATAGCTGCATTTCAAGTGCATCGAGACACGTCCGCGATGACCTTGCTCCCACGCGATGAGAAATGCAAGGCGTCAGGCACGACGTCTGGTATTGGAATCGATTCATACCCGGAACCCGTCCTCGTGCTACCCAGTCTGTGAAACCACCAATGAAAGTAAACTTTCGTTAATCGACCTCGCCGACACCGTCCCATATCCAATTCGGACGGCGCGGCGACTCTAATACCGAGACTCAATTTGCTATTTGACGATGATTCTGCAAAGAGATTCGCAAACGGCAGCGTCATATGAGGGACGAGATACCTCGGCGTGACCGGGGAAGCCCAATAGAGGGCTTCTCACGACGATAGCTCTCGCGTTTTATGATGTACTTTACCAACATCCGGATTCGCTTGCACGCAGGCTAGCAGATTGACTGGCACCGGTTCCTCTGTAGGGAAGACCAGTCTCGCATCGGATGCCGCTTTCAAGAAGAGAGATATTGAGCTAGAGATGGCGCTGAGCAGCGAGCCACTCGAGACTGTTCTCCGAGGATGTTTCCCTGGCCGAGAGACGCTCCCTTCCTCCCCATCATTTTGGCGCGAAGAGTCTACGAGTTGTTCTTGACTCCCGAAACAAGGGCGGGAGTTATGAGCCGGCAGGGATCATCGTCGCGTCGTACAACCTCGCCGCTCACGAATTTCGCACCGATAGACGGAGAGGGGGTGATTTGTGAGCTGCAGCGAGACGCTCCTTGCGTAATCCCCCCCCATCCCGAATCGTCAGCTGGTCAGAGGGCTTCTCGATGACATTACCGTCGATTAGACGTCTCTCTGCGTGGATGCAGGCACCCGTCCTGGTATGGTCGTCCGAAATGCGGACTGGGAGACGAGCCTCTGCCTCGGAAGTACAAGCGTTCGCTCTCGGATTACACGAATAAATTCGAGACCTCTCGACTCTCGAGAACTCTAGCATGATCAGAGAAGATCTTCTTGTCGGGGAAAGTTGAGAAGAAGTTGGGTAGAGAGACTGATTGAGCTCCACGATTCAGCTGTATCAATTTCCATAGAGAGGCTGACAATACCGGTAGGAGCTGGGCTCGCAAAGAACGCGCGCCGAGGAGGATGCTCCTCGAAGTCGGTATTTTTCATGATTAGTCCGTCAAGGGAAGCATGGATTGCTCGTCGCATGAGCGAGGTCTTCCTGAGCAGCTCCGAATGGATCGGGATCGAGACAGGTAGTCATCGATCTAGAGCGCGAGAGTTTCCAGAGGGTCCCGTCATCCATCGGAGTTCTTTTTCCGCTGTTCATCCACGATATCTCGTTGCCACAAGTTGAAGTAAAGTTTCAATTTTCGTCTAAGACCCCCACCCGATAAGTAATAGTTGGTTCTGGCTCCAAGCACGTGGAGGAATGGTCAGCGCGGCGAACTCGTCGTGTGCAAGACGAGCGTTGCCGCTTTCGCTCCGTGGAGCGACACCGCATTCTACTGCGAAGAGATGGGTATGTGCGGTGGAGTGATTCCTCGCGAAGAGATTTCCTTCCTGAGCCTTCCCACCGAATAATTCGAGCAATAGCAGGTCCGCTCCGCCGTATTCAGTAGACGGATCTCCTCCGTGAGAAACATTCGGGGATCAGGGCCCACATCACGATATCACTTCTTGCTTTCCAGGAATCCCGAGGCGAAGCTCACGGAGAGCGGAAGAGAAGAGGAGCTCCAACCGGAAACCCTCAGCCGCTCTCTCACATCGGTCTTCCCCCAGGCTAGAGAGGCGAACCCACCCTCTCAACTTAGAGGGCTTACGGCATGAACGGCTTCGACGGGTGAACAGCAGTGAAGCGATCAGGGATGCCTACCTGCGCCCCAAGATTCTAGGGCGCTCTTCTTCAGAAGCGATCCCTGAACGAGCTTGAAACCCTCTCCACGAGATATGATCTCAGATCCCGCCCCTCTCAGAGAGAGCACTGACAGCTCACCTCCGTCATTGTAAGAGAATGAGGGAACAACAGCTACGAGCTTAAACAGCCGCCCCTCTGCTCAACGCTAAGAGCCCTCATCGAGATGCATCGGCTTTGTGGACGATTTCGCTCTGAACGCAGACTCAGAAAATATTCATGGTCATCGTTGAGGTTCGGCGAGACTCCACTCAGACGGAAGACGGGAATCGCGATCGAAATACAATAGCAATCAGTGGATCCTATGGAGAATTCCGACAGGAGGGGGACTCAGCACGTCTAGGTCTCCATGAAGCAGAGGAGAATTCGTACGCGGAGCCGACTCCGAACGTGTATTTCAAGACAGTCACAGATCAAGCGACAAGGCTGAATGCGACCTCCCTCGGCCTCCATCCCGACCGTGAGAGGACATCATCCATGGAATCAATGCCTGCTCCCATCCATAATCATTGTGGCATCAGACAAAGATACTGACAAGGAGACATGCTCCTCGCCATGGCTCCTTACTCTTTGAGAGATGCCATCAGAGTTGGTCTTTCAGAACTCACGCTGGAGGCCGGCGGACGAAGGGGCCCTCGTTTCTCGGTGGCTCCGCTCAATAGAATATGGTCTGCGGCGATGACGAATGAAATGGAACCCAATCAAAATTGCGTTTGTCACGGTGTCCAAAACCTCAGATCCCTCGGCTCTTCAGAGGAGCATTCTGCCTCAATCATTCGAGGCTCTCGGTATCGGGTGCCGCGTCTTCTTGGAGAACCCTGAAGGGTTGCACCATTCACGAAGGCGAAATTGGTTCCGACACCCGGCCCTCCTTCACTCGCGATTCAGATACCCACATCCCCTCATGCTTAATTGATTCTCCGCCCTAAGCACTGGTAAAAGAAAACAAAACGGATTTTTCGCTCCAAAGTTTATTCCGAGCTCAATACAAACATTAATGTACCGAATTTATCGCTCTGAGGAGCTCTACACTAACATGAAAATGAAGCCGACGGCTACTAGGAGGAACATCACGAGAACCGCCAGAAGCGCCGATGTTATGGCGGGATTATCCATCCACGATTCCGACGATCTTTCGACCTCTCCCTTCATGCCCTGTTCCACGTCGTGGCTGTTGTGCGTCATCTCGATCGTTTCCGGTATGAGTGCCTGTCCCAGAAGTCTCGTACTAGCTCGAGTCGGGGGGCTCCTGCGACTGTCGGATGCGGAATGCCGCATCAGCACTGAGGGCGCTACCTGATACCCTTTTTCCGCTTTCTTCTCGGACCGGAGTCTTCGAAATCCGAAACACTCTCTCATCTCCTCGGATTCTCGCCTTCTCGCACCCCGCTCATTAGCCGCGTCACCTGTGGGGTTCAGCATCGCGAGAAGACCGTCAGGAATCTGGAGCATCCTCACGTCTAAACGGAAAGCAAATTGATGGGGCATTAGGTGGCAGGTGAGCGTAAGCTCTTCCGAAGGAAGCATTATTATTAATCACTAGCCGTGAGGGCGCTTCGCGCCCCCACAGCCTAAATAGAATCAAGTGTTGCTTCTCGTTGTCCAAGAGGAAGGGTATGCACGCAATAGACATCTTGTTCCTCTTTGAGTCTGGACTACATAATTATCGTGAATAAGGGGTGTTGGGTGGGGCTCATTCTCGTGAAGATTATTTGTCAAGTCTCGAAGCGGGAAAAGGTCTGACTGCGCTTCATTACCGGGCATGGGTCCAAATCCAAGCGCAGAGAGCCGGAGCCTGACGGGACCGGTCAACGTTCGGGCGTACTTTCTTAGCGCGGGGTGACGCTTCAGCGGAAGCGGATGAATTTTTTTCTATCCTCACGGGATCATGGGCACCTCACGGCATTCCGGGCACCTCTTCTCAGAGCCGCAGCCCCTCGGCACGTGCCCCCGGGATACGCCGCTCGGCACGCTCGCTGAACGCTGAAACGAATGGAGTAGAGGCTCCTTCCTTGATACAGGATCCGATTGCGAAGCTAGTTCACTGTAGACTATGGGTTCGTGCCCGTAGAACTGTTAAAAAGGTGACCTGATGAGTACTGATGACATCATCGAAGCGGCTTTGCATTTTGTGAAAGATAACGATTACTGCACAAACACGTGAATTCCACGGAAAACATGTGTATAAGCAGGTTGAGAAGTATTTCTTGACCTCACTGGAGTGATTGCGCATCGATCGGGAAAACTTGGGGTCTCTTCGAAGTTTCCTTCACTTATCATCATCGAGAGTTTCCTCGAAATGAGTGTGATGATGACATCATAGTGAAGCGGCTCTACATTCTGTGAAAAATAACGATTACTGGAGCAACACCTTAGGTAACACGGAAAACATGCGGTTAAGCAGTTAGATAAGTATATCTCGACCTCACTGGAGTGATTGCGCATCGATCGGGAAAATTTGGGGTCTGTTCGGAGGTGGAGAGCTCTAAAAAGTGGTCCGGTGTCAGGCAGACATAGCGCTTTCAATATAGAGGGGGATTTTCGCTGCTCAGATCCGCTCGTCGCATACTTTGTATGTATTACAGCCTCGACAAGAATTCCTTGGTTCAATCAGAGCTGCATACAAGAAGAGCGAGAAATATCTCAGAGAATTGTGAAAAAGTGCGAAAAAAAAGTGCGATCCCCATGAGGTCATGTGTATTGAGAATTCCTTCTCCCCCGGCTCCCTGAGACCTCGCGTTATGCCCCGATTGATTGCCCCCGCGACTGAGAAAGTCTCCACCCGGACACATTTCCGCATGTCTCCTTCGTTCGTTCCTCGGATTCGCGACGCAGTGAGCGAGAGATTCGGGAACGTTGTTGAGGTAGCAGTGGCTCCAGATAGACTTCTTGAAGCAAAAGATCGGAATCGAGTAGGGCACGAGCGGATGCGATGATTGACTTGCTTCAATTCGGGAATCGACCTGGAATAGGACCGGGCCATGGCCCACCATTCCTGAGGGCTCTCCCTGATCGGAGGGATGTTTGCGTCGCTCCCACACGGACTGCCATGAGAATTCGACTGTAGGGAGGTATCGTGTTCTGAAGCGCGATCTTCATCAACAACTGACCGGAACAAGTCCAGTTGCTGTGGCTCAAGAGTCTCCAGAGTCGAAAGAAAAAAGATGGAGTTCTCGTCTCGAAGTTTATTTTAGTCAATACAATCAGAGTTTCTCCGGACTGATCCCTCAGCCACGTTTGGAGTCATTCTGAAGAGGAACCGGTGAGGAGACCACCGGAATCACCGGGGTTCGGAGGGTCGTTCCGAAGCCAAGGCCATCAGCTTGCCATGACGACGCGTCCCCACAGAGAGATGATGAATCGACGCGCGATCTTCATTCGAATTCGACTGGAACGAGCTGAATGTTCCAGAGCTTCGGAGTCTTCCAAAGGAGAGGGCACAAATCTGTTTTCGAAATTTATTCCAGGCAAGGTACAATGGGAACGTCTACGAATGAAGCTCTCCGCTGCGTTCTAAATCATTCTTAAGACGAGTCCAACGGCTACTATCAGCGACATCACTACAATTACCAAGAGTACCATTATCAGAACGGGTTTCATGGCCATCCATGATTGCGGAAGTCTCCCAAAATCCTTCTTCAAACCCTGTTCCAGATCATAGCTATTTCGCGTCATTTTTATCACTCCCAGTTTTGGAACTTTGATATGGGGTCCTTTTGATGAACTTGAAGTGGTGGAGCTCTTTCGATTGCGGGTCTTCGTATTCCATAACTGCAGGGTGAGCGCTGTTTTAAAGCTCCACGAGAGCCCTCCCTCCTCGCCGATGAGAGGGTCCATTCGTCGGCCTTGCGGGATCCAACGCGACCTCTTCAACCTTCAGAAAACATTCTCATTCTTCTGCCTCATGATTACATCCTTGATTGATCAGCATTCCGGAATGACCGCCAGGAATGTGGAGGATACCGGTCATACCTTGGGGGGCGGCACTTCGGAGTCATCAACGACTCACGGCTGATGAGTGATGAGTCAGAACGGTTTGCGGGAACACAGGGTCAGCTCTTGCGAGCGAATTAAGGAATTCCGTGGAGCATGTTTCTTGGAGTCCTTGGGCTTCGTTCAACCGAGAATGCCAAGGGTGCGCTTCGTGATCCTGAAATACGATGTGACTTCCCGGTCACCGGGCGACCTCTGCAGAGGAGGGATCCCGTCGGGCACTCCGCATACAACTCCGAGCGCGGTCTCCGCTCCCCGCATTGTTTAGTCCAAGCTCCATGCTTATGAGCCCCGAATACAATATAGCCCCGTTATGGGGGCCTTCGAGGGACCGACTACAAAATATTTTATACTTGGTCGGGACCAGGCCGTAGCCAGACATATTTCTCTATGAGCCTAAGCCTCATCCGGATAACAGGGGCTAGCCTCAATTTTCGAGGGAGAACGGCATCTTTTGTCGTGTAGATGCTACAATTCATTCGCGAGCCTCATGTCTTATATTGGGGTATCAGAACACACCGTATGAAATGTCTAAGAAAAGCTCAGTCTTCTGCTATTTCTAAAGAGTGTGGGGATCTGTTGTTGACGACTTACAGTGAGACCTGATCTAAAGACCAACTCTATAATCAGACCACCGGAGGTATCAGACCACTTTTCCTGGACCCCGAATCAATAGACTTCCATGTTAGAAAACCTGCCCACTAACTTAGACCGATTCGCTGATCTCCCTGCGAGTGGGGAGATCAGCGAATCGGCGGTAGGTAAATGTGGCTGAAATCGCATGACAAAAGCATCTCACGAAGAAACGCAGACGACGAGACAAGCGAATGGATTCGGTGATCTCAGAGGCCGTTTCAGTCGACGGATCGTGGGCTTAGATAGGACTCAATAGTCTCGGTTGACTCGTCGCATCGCTGTCGCGAGGATTTCGGCGGTCCGGTGAAGACCTTGTTCTGTGCTCTTCGGAAACCGCGAGAGGGCTCTCCAGTGTTCGCCGATCCGATTGATGGAACACTGCGAGTTGACACTGCGCAGTGTGAAAGCGAACACGAACAACTCGCAGTGTTCCGTCAATCACTAGGGCTCGAGCTCAAAGATGGAATCCAGCGCCGTAGGGTTTTTCCAGAGCTTGATAGAAACAAGAGGCTCAGTACAACATACATTATACAAGCATTTCTTCGGTGATGGGGATCCGAGATCCCACGAAGCTGTTCCAAAATCTGACCCCTGTGGCTCAGACGATCCCTTAGTCATGCGAGAATGCGTGTAGGGGATGTCAGCAAGAGAACGGGAAAGCGACTGCGGAACTTGATATCAGCGATTTCGTCTCTCAAAGGCATAGGCAGACTGACCGTCGGAGAAGTAGGAATAACCAAATATGTAGCATGGAAATGCCATCCGATCCGACCCGAACGACAAAGAGATTATGGAAATAGGCTCCTGGCTCCTGGGCTAGTTACAATCACCTTGTGTCTACTGACGAGGAAGTCAAGCACTTCTTCTGCACTCTTTTACGGACATCTTCCGAGCTGGCCGAAAGATTTTGTTCGCGCAATCGAGCCCGGATACGCGGACTTTCCGCGAGGTGAATTTCTGGAGAGGTGCCTCGGTGCTCAAAACATTAATGAGTTCATGAGGTACGATGTGGAGGCAAGCAAAGACTGCCATCAATATTTCCTCGTATACCTTCAACGAGAGCGCTGCTCCTCGTGATGCATGAATTGCGATTCACCGTAGGACATGAACAGTGACAGCCGGAATCGAGGGGAAGGATGGGCCCACTACCCGATCTCGCAGGATCTTGAGCATCTAAACCCTAGCAGATGAGCTTCGAGAGGGGGTTGGACATTTCGTAGGGGCTCAAGCACACACGTCCACGAGGAAGCGAGTTGAACATCGGGAGAAAGTCGAGGGCCGCAAGGTTTCCGAGATAACGGGAGCATGGCTCCGGAGCTCGGGCCATCAGGTCAAGAAGCCAATTGGTCCCCCAAGGATAATCGTGCATCGACGTCCTCTCTCTTCAATTTTACCGAAACAAGCCTCATATTTTTGAGCTCCCGAGCAGAGCCAAAGGAAGAAGCGGTAAATTCTCGCTCCGAAAATCTCGGGTCAGATACGATTGCGAATCTCTAGCACACATTCGTCTATCTAGTTCTGGGAAATCCTGAATAGGAGCTACACGTCCACCAGCAGGGAGATCAGTGGGATGATCACGAGAGTCGTTCTCGGGAAGAAACTAGCCATCGTGATTCGATCTCGAGCTGTTCAGTACTGCGAAACAACCGCCAGAAGTTTGAAGAATTCAGATAATGTCCTTGGGGGAACAAAATCCCGCGTCATAGAGCAAACTGGTGAGGCCGAATTGAAGTTTCTCTCCTCCCTCGGGAATGCAAGATCGTCGGAAAGTCGGCGAACCGGTATCGTATTTCAACGCGCGATCTTTATTTCATTTCACCTGAAACAAGCCCGATGTTCTATGGCTCCGAAGCCGACAGAAAAAGCGAGAAATTCTGCTCTCGAAGTTTATTTGAGGTTAGGTACAATTAGGAAGTTCTCGCATCCTAATCTGGGACATCTGTAAGAGGAGTCCGACGGCTATCAGCAGGGACATCACTAAAATCACCAGGAGTACCGTTCCGACAACGGGGGAAGCTATCCACACCTCTGAGGGTCTTCCGAGATCTTCCTTCGAACCCTTCTCCAGGTCGGTACTGTTGAGCATCATCTCGAGTCTCCGAATGAAAGTGAATGCGTGTTTCAGGAGATGCTCGAAGAAGTTGGAGTGGATGACCTTCTCTGACACTTAGTCGCCGGATGCCGCATCAGCACTGGAAGCGCGGTTTTATAGCTTCAGAATGAGAGTGTGAGTCCCCCTTCTAGCGAAATCATCCTCTCTCTCTAGAATTAGAATCATAACTCGCACCCCACAAGTCAAGTCCGAAACGATCACACTTCAGCATTCCAGGTGTTTCGGGGCGGATAGATCAATGCCTGCGAGGCGAAAGCATGGCCAGGGATCTCAACGAATTCCCTCTCGCTCCTCAAGACCAGAACATCGGGTTCGATGGTGAAGCATTCGAAGAAATTCGTTGCGAGGGATCATCGCCGATTACCTCGTTTTCCGTTCTGCCGAGTTGGTCGATATACGCGCAGGGAACGAACTTCTAGGATGCCGGCGCTGATTGCATGGAGTCTCGAAATCCTGGTCGTCAGCGCAAGAGCCTAACTCCCCGATTCTTACCGGCTCGGTATTGCTACCTAGGATGGTATCGACGAGAAAATATGGCCGGCAAGTAGGACATCGACACCTGCGAATGCAGCCCCCATCTGAGCATCGTCGCCTCGTTGCGTTTCATGACGGAAAACCTTGTAATTTGCTGCCCTCCTTGATTTGGACATACACCATATAGGAAGAGAGGTACAGGTCCGCATGCGACTCCGTCTCCTCTCCGGGAGGAATTCTGGCTCAGCACTTGATTCCATTCTTCTCGCAAAGATTCAGGGGAAGGGCCGGTGCCAACTGGAGCCACAGTAGAATTTCGCCGTCGAGCCGTATTCGCGTCGCCTCACCACCAAAAAGCGTGTGTAGGGGGCGCCTTTGCGAAGCTCGGACTCGAAGTGCCTCGCCCGACGAACTTGAAAGGAGCAGATCTACTCCAGAACGCGGCCCCACGCCAACCGGAAGAGATCCTAAGGAATCCGTCTCGCGACCCGTGATCTGATCCCGAATCGGACAGCATCCTGACATGAGCGCTAGAATGTGGAAGATTGCGATCATTTTCTTCGAAAGCGGAGCCAATGGTGCATTGGCAGCTGATGAGGAGGATTTCTCCTGCAGCTGTGAAGCTTAATTAACGCAACCGGATGAGAAAAAGTTTATAGGATTTCAGTCAATCGACTCACCGCTCCTAGATGACGAACTATGACGAGATGGTCTGCCGTGCGTACCACATCTATGATCAGAAGGGATCCCTCCGAGCATAGGAAGTCCGGTATCGAGACCGGCACCCTCTTGCTGCGGATGAGCTTCAAAGACGGGGGGGGGGAAACTTGAAAACCTTGTTTCAGCCCATCACACCATGAGCTCAGGGTCAATGGCTCAGAGCAAGGGTCAATGGCAAGGATTGGTGCCGCGTTTACTCGAGCGTTTGAGCCGGACTATCTGCTTGTCCAGGGGTGAAGGAAATTCCACGGCGACGTTCCCAAGGAGGCGGGAGAACCCTCTCGGAGCCCAGCTTGGTATGACGACCCACCCCCAGGATGGAATAATGAAACGGCGCGCGAACTTCCATCAATTCCAACGGAACGAAGGCTTATGGCTGATGGTTCTTGGACCTCCAGAGCGAGAAGAAAGAAGGAATATTTCTTGTCTCGGAATTTATTTCAGGCAAGATACGATCGGAATTCATCTGAGTACAGCTCCGAATTGAGTTCTAAGTCATTCTTAAGGAGTCCAACGGCGACTAGCAGCGAGATCACTACAATTACCAAGAGTACCGTTATCAGGACGGGTTTCACGGCCATCCATGATTGCGGAAGTCTCCCAACATCTTTCTTCAAACCCTGCTCCAGATCACAGCTATTTTGCGTCATGTTCTTCACTCACAGTGTTTGAACTTCGATAAGGGGTCCTTTTGATGAACCTGAAGTCGTGGAGCTCTTTCGGTCGCAGGTCTTCGTATGCCGAAACGGCAGGGTGGGCGCTCTTTTAAAGCTCCACGAGAACCCCCCTCCTCGCCGATGAGAGGGTCTATAAGTCGGCCTTGAATGAGGTCCAAGGACAGTTTTTCTGAAGCTGTGAGCTCTGTTCGGGCGAGAACGCTGAGGAGAAAACGTGATGCCGAAATGGTTTACGACTTTCTAACCTCCGTGCGACCTCCGCACAGAATCGATGCTGTTGGGCATCCGACTTCCAGCGCGGCCTCCACAATCTTGGGTCCGGGTTCCAGGGTTGTGAGGTGAGTAATGAGCCCCGAAGAGCCCCGAATCACGGTAGGCTTCAAGGGGGCGATTGAGGAATATCGTTATTGCCCAAGTCTATGATATCGGATCATGGGTTCTGGAGAGCCTACGCGCACCATGAGTTCGCATATCGAACCTCTCATGGATATCATGCTGAACCGGGAGTTATAGTTCCGATCGAGGCTTCAATTATTTTCGGAGGATGACCATTGAAACTACAGCGAATACCGCGAGCTCCAATAATTCGCACCGAATACGCATTCCATCGGCAAAGAGCGATCCCTACTAAGCTCGATGAATGTTTCTATTTCCTCCTGCCTAATGAGGTTCCACTGCTAGCCCTCACCTAATCATCTCGCGACGGGGAAAGTCAATGAGCTGACAGATTTCCGCATCGTGTCTTCTTCGTTCGTCTTTGGAGCGCTCGATACACAAAGCGAAGGCTTCGACCAAAGGACGCGCTGAGTTCGCGAACACATGCGGATATATTCCCGCTGTTGACGGAAAGGTGTGATATCATGTTACCAGGTCGAACATCATGTATTCCCGAATGTCCTCATAGGTATCCCGAGACCGAAGGTAACGGTCCCTTGTCACCGTACTGAATAATCTGGGGCACTGTGGCATCCGAAGATGAGACATCTAGGCTTTTATATGAATCACCGAAGTTTCTCACGGTCGTGATAGGATGGGTGAGCGTATTATATGAGCTGTTTCCCGAAACACATATTTACTTGGTCTTGTGGCTTGACGACAATCCAAGACGCACTCAGCTCTAGAACTGGATTCATCAGGTTAAAGAGGGCGAGAACGATGCTCCGCTCGATTCCGCTTTAGGACAGAATCTAGCTGCCTCGGATTTGAAGCTATGGGTCCCATGACCTCCTCGAGCAATCGGAATCAAATGCCCGTACGATGCTCATCGACGCCAATCTATTCAGGCGAGACTCGCCCATCACAGATCGTTGATACGTCTCCAGCAATCGGCGACAGGCATCCCATCTCGTGGGACATCCATCCTGTTCTTCAAGCAACAATTCAGATCATTCTCAACCGGGATAGTGTGAACCTCCGGCTCTCGGGAAGTGAGCTGCATGCCCTCCGGACGCCTCCCTTCCCGCGATTCGCCACTGAACAGGTATCTTGTTCCGCATGCAGCTCCGGAGAAAAGTCCGGCTCGGCACCTAATTTCACTCTTCATTCATGGAGGGGAAGGCTCGTGCCGAACGGAACATCAGCCAGTTTCCCCCATCAGACCCACATCTGCACCACTCGTACTCGAGCTTCAGGAAGACGCTCCCTGCGTACACTTTCTGGGAATGGAATTGCTGGGCTCATGAGGGAGCTCTCCGCTGCGATGAAGATTGGTGGACCTCCCTGCACAAAGAATTGCATTCGATCATCTTATGCTGATCCTGGAAGAAGTCGCGGAGGTTCTATACGTGGAAAAGTTGCGCAAGGATGATCCACGATGCGTACTTTCTCCGGACACATTATACTGGAGTGATTCACGCCATTACATAGATCTGAAGCATCGACTGGGTCATCTAATCCGATATCGAAAGCAGGCGCCAGTACCAATAGATGAAACCGCGCTCTTCGAGCTCACGAAGTCGAATAGCGGACACAGAAGAAAATCATCTCGAAGTTTTTCCCCGGTGTTCCGCCGAGGCGCATGCATGCTCGAAAGCGGATATTTGCTCGCCTGGTGCTTCCGCATTCGACTAGCTCCCGATAATTGAAGATCTCATGATTCTGAGACTCATTACACTTATCGCCCCCCGTATTCGCCTGTCGCGATTGAGTCCGCAGGAGAAAATGGGGCCCGGGCTCCTTCGGAAATCGGAGTGCGCGGACACTTCATAATGGAGAGCGATTTCGGAGAATGTACGGAATGGGAGGATACCAAAGTGGAGTCCCAAGAGAGCTGGGTTGTCGCATTCGGATATTCGGGGTGCCGCCCAGAAGAAACTATTTAAGTCGCGATTGTGGTCACAATGTGGGTAGCGATGATGAAGAAGACTCAGCGGACTGGAGTCAGACGGAGTCCGTGCTTCCAAAAAGCTATGCCATCTTAGATTTCCTCTTCGCCCAAACGGCAAGGGTTCCATTGTTGTCAGCTGGCTGAACAGCGGGCAGCAGATCCCTCTTGGCGGTCCGCACACAGCGAACGATGAGTGGAACCAGCAGCTGAAAGCGCCAAGCCGTCGATGAAAACTGCGCGGAAACTTTTTGCTTCAGAGTTGTGTTGTGCTTTGGGATAACGTATCATTGTGGCTGTCGTGCTCGAAGTTGCGGCGTTTTCGTTGTCATCGTCGACTCCTACTGCGGTCGCATGAATGCAGGTGAGCTTCCAGTTCCGTGTACGCGCTTCCATTTAGGGATTCGGAAAAATCCAAATGACACTACACAATGGAACACCGGCTTCCAACAAGACGATTCCGTCCGAGCCCACACACCTGCTGTCCTTCCCAAGGAGCCGCTAGAGGTAAGATTTGTGGAGAACTCAATGAGGCTGATGGAGCTGCAGAATCAGATCGGAGCGCGAAGTGGACCGACGCACGCAATTCCGTAAAGGGCGTGCGTATGCTCCAGAAGTGATCGCGTTAACTGTCTTCAAGATCCAGCGGGGAAAGTGTCGAGATCTCTTATTGAGAAGCCTATGAGAAAACCCTACCTAGGGCATGGCATCGCCCTAGAACCTTGGGAGCTTTCGTTCCTTAATAGGCTTTTTTGGAACTTGCTCCGAGCTCCAGATGCCGACGCTTCGCCCTTTGGAGAGAGGGTCGGGAACTTATGACTTGGTGCATCACGGCAGTCTAGAACTCTTAAGGAATCCTGCGAATTGGGAAGGAGTACCTGGAGAGGAGGGCGCTCCAGTGTCCCCCGGGACTCTCGGCGGTTCCTGGGGATTCAGAACTCCACATGAGTCAGCAGTCAGCAGCACAACACCCAATAATGAATGATTCTATACTTGACGAAATCCGATCGTTATTCGCGTCCTCAACTAGGCCTATTTCCACTTTGTGACAGTATCTGTGCCCATCAGAAGATCGTTCCCCCATGCCTTCTCCGCTGTCGATGTGCGACGCGACGGAAACGCTAATCGGAATTGCGCTGAACGAATCAGAGGTTACGCAGCCGAGACGCGATGTTAGCTCAGGCGGATGGCCCAGGACCGACTGACGGACGGTCGTTGTTGCAGCGGTGGATTTTCGCGGTTCCACCCACCGGTCTCCCTTCTGGTAATGTTCACAACGCGACGTCTATTGTCTCATCTCAACAAGTCGATCCGCTGTGATCGCCCGTTCGGATGGATTGAGCTCCATTCATATGAAAAATCCCCTTGTCGAATTTCCGGAGGTGCGACTGATGTGAGCTCTCAATGGATGTTCTTATCATCGACGATCATAGTCCCCGCACCGGCTATAACCGCGAAGCCCGAAGATCCCTTCGTCTTTCGGATTTTTCATTCTTGCGATGCCTGTCGGAAGACTAGTCCGAGGAGCATCCGAGAACCTTGATTCGCTCTGGAAACAAAAAGAGCGGGAACGAATCCACTGAATGCTCATCGATATCGTTGTCCATCGATCGCCGTTAATTTCGAAAGTTTCTTCTCGGTCGGAGGGATGGCAGAGCACCTCACCTGATCTGAGTCAGAGTGCTGTGAAAAGAGCATTGAATCGCCGACTCTTTCGTAAGAGTGCCAATATCAGACAGATCTGTAGAATTAGAATCGTCGAATCACCACCGTCGAATCTGCTCGGAGGCGACTGAGACGGCGAAGAAAAACCCCCGAATGTTGGGAATTATTCATGTCGCGAACCAAGATGAGCGTTTCCAGGGCCGGCCCATTACGCGAATCACTCCCACCTTCGATTTGAACAGGGCTCTGCGGATCGGGTGTAAGCCAAATGTCGTAAGCGGACCATGTGACGCTCAGCCGATCCGCGGATCAGGGAAAGCTCTAACACCGCAGCTTTTCTGACGGCTGACTGCTGCTTGTTTGGGGTTCCAAATGTTTGCGTTCTGGCATGTACTCTCCCCTACATTTTAGCCTAGAGATATTCCTTTCCTGACGACGTCCTAGATTACCTGGACTGATATTCCGTGCTGTGAGACCCGTCCCGAAACATTTCATTGGGTGTCGCTGTTTGTCCTAAGATACCGTTACCGACGCGACGGCCGCCACGAGCACCTGTTCGTAGGGACACGCACCGAAAGGAGCCGACGCAGTGGCTCTAACTGCCCGAGCGATCGCTGGTATCCGTGAAGTCTCAACCTGCTGAATAAACATTACGCGTGGGACTCATCTCGCGCGTGAGAGAAATCTTCGTGAAAATCCCGAATCGAACCCTAAGCTCTGACGAAGATCTAACTCTCCCGGCCGATTCCAATCGATCATGGTGGAAAGTCAGAATTCAATTGTGCGATTCAGAAATCAATGAAAAAACTCGCGTGCTATCCAACATCCATTCGCGAGCACAATACCGCGGTATCAAGTCATACGATCAGACAGTTCTTCTGAACTTTCCTCGAATTTCAATGCGAATGAGAACCACGACAATAAATTGGAGCCAAGGGCCGGTTTGGTTGTTGGCCGCAGATCCCGGTGGTGGCCCGACGTTGGAATATCGTACCGCGATGTCCGACGAGAATGAAGCCTGTCAACGGAATCTGAAGTCCCCGCTTGATCGACTCCGCTGAACAATCGAGGGAGACAACGGTGGACGGAGGATGAATCGCAGGAAGAGAAGGAGCGAAAACTTCATCATTTTTAGATTGCGCATTCTGGCTGTCGCTCACTGTTTTCGGAGCCGTTTTTTTCCTTGCGTTCTCTCTTTGCTCAAAAACTGTGGAAAGTCCGCTATTGTCTTCCGATACTGTCCGCTGCACACATTCCGTGGCCACGGATTGATTTCGTGAGGCTCGGACGGTGTTCGAAGGTATCTGGTGTTTCGCTGCCGTAAAATCGAGTCATTCGTATCTTTCTGGATACGTCCGGATTATTGAGCACGACTCTTTGGTCCGATGAGTCTTGAAGCTCGGTTATCTTGAGGCCAGTCGATGGAGTCACTGTACGTCAAATGATTAAGGCTGATAAGTGATTGATTCAGCGATTAATTGATAGAAGACGGACCACCGTCTGATTACTCTGTCACACTCGTAAAGCTCATCGCGTTGGCGGCGCGGCGGTGAACGACGGTTTCCTACGGCGTAGCATCCTATGGCACTCCGGCGAGGTCTTCAACTCATAGCCTCGTGCCTCCTGGCGTCGATTTTCGTGGAATCGATCCCTGCGGCGCTGATCACGTGTGCCACTGAGCACGATTCGTTCCGGGCTCATATCTGAACAAGGTGTCCTTTTCAAGTGCGAGTACCTTCATTCAATTGATCCATTATGGGGTATGTCTGGAAATTCCACAGTCCCTCAAGAAACCCATCTAATGGAGCTGGCCTGAATGACTTACTATTCACGGGGAGAAACTTTGTTACATCAATCGGCCGAAAGATGATCGCCGGAGCGACAGAGGGTCATCGAAGAAGCGGTCAGCGGAAAATTCTCATCATCGCCGCGTGTTAGCTGAAAAATCATTGTTCAGTCAAGAATGGAACAGAACCTGATCTCTCACCGCACTAATATCGGGGATCCCCACCTAAAAGGGGAAGACTTTCACTTGAATTTCCGTCAGCTCGAGCGTAGGCGAAGATTGAAGGTACACGGGTCCCTCCCGCGACTCGCCAGTAATTTCTCTTCGCGACGATTTCTAGCGACAGTGATATTGGGGAATCGGGCCCTCTCGAGGCGGAGAATTCCAGTCGGATAAGCCAGCCGAATTAGGTCTTCGGAGCTCTCCCAAGACTCGCGACTCGCGCGTCGCCGTCGGTCGGCTTATCTTGTGTTGATATTTCCATGCATGACGAAGGTCGAAGGTTGAACAATGGTGACTGCCTGGCGTTTCGCCTCACCGTATACCATAGTGGCTCCGCCCGCTTGTCGTTGAAGGGCGTCACGCCGCAGGAAACTTCGGCGTCGTGGACGGATGGATTGAAGTATCAATCGCTGGTCTTCACTTGAGGGACGCGGAAACATGTCAGATGAGATCGAAAAAAATAATCAGGTAACTCATTGCGATTTCTGCTCGATGACTGTTGAAGATTGCAGACTAATTGATCGATCCGAGCGAGGAATCTCCTAAGGCGTAGCAAAATTGGGAAATCTCAACTCAGATGCTTGCAAAGTCCCAATATCTGTCTCAAGCTTGCCGAGTCTCACGTTCGAGCTATCTTTGAGCGTAGCGGGAGTGTTTTGTGGACCCAAGTCCGTCCCTTTGAGAATTCGTGCGGTTACAGTGACCGTTTCGCGTCCGACGACCACAGACGCGGTATTTCAAAACAGTAGCTCATTGTCATACGGTCAGACCGGAGTGAATTTCTAGATTCTTTCTCGGGGGATCACTGACTCGACTAAACGGACTCCTCACCCAATATTGGATGTGCCTTTTAGAGTCTACGCCTGTTCTAGGGAGCGTATCTCAAATTCAGGATCCAGGCGGGTCAAGCACGACGGAGCTGCGAGACTCGGCTTGTACGAATAAAGCAGGAGCAGAAACTACTGACAGAACTGTAGAGCTTCATGTTTTCGTGAAGTTGGATGCAGTCGCTCCGTCAACAGTTGCATAATATGCAAAAGAGCCACCTAGAACAAATCCCGAATTGAGGGTCCCTGCCCTGAGATTGGTCTTGCACAACTCCTTCTACTGCTAATCTGTCCTGGATTGTGAACTCCTTCCTAATCGAAGATGGACACGGGGTCACCATCGAATGTTCATGGAGACGTACACATATTGATGCTGCTCAGTGAGTAGCCGGCGTCCGTTTCTATGACAACCAATCGAACGAAGTGTTCCTCGAAGTTCACGCCACCTCTTCGAGAGTCTCTCGTGAGCGTGAGTGAGTTCTCGAAGAATCAGGAGGCTCTTATCCAAGGATTCAATCGTCCGGTCGAGGGGGAATACTGCAAAATTCGAGACCCAAGTGCGCTGGTGTGACGACAGATCTGATTATCGTGAACACACTGTCTCTGGAATTGGATGCTCTCCAGGAGCTCCGTACCGTGAGCCGTAAGTAGATCGTTTCGATTTGTCACAAAGTTCCGGGGCTCCGAATCCCCCTGGTTTTCGGGTTGGGGAGCCCATGAGAAAAAGGACCTCACTGCAGACGAGCTGTTATCCGAAATGATCAGAATAGAACTCGATATCACCGAGATGGCCCCGAGAAGAGGTTGAAATCCCTTCCATCCCTTCCCGTATATCATCCCGATAGTGCCAGAAACCTTGATCTGCTCCCTTCCATGGTCCTTGAAAAAATTCACTCATACTCGGTAGTCGAATAGTGAGTCGCGCATACTTGTCTCGTCGTTGGCGCCCGGTGACCATCGCCGCAGTGTTGTTGTTGTTGCCATCTGGCCGAGAGAGAGACCACCTCGCCTGGTCTGGTGTGCAGACTCACAGAGAGATCGCCTACAGAACACTGCTGACACAGAGAAACTCTCTAGATTGTTGTGCCGTCGGCAGTGGCTTCGCCGACAAAGAATAAATAGCTGAATGATCCATCAGAGACTCGTTCCATGTGCAGCATGTTGAAAGACCGCACACTTTTTGCAAAACACCGCCCCGAATTGGGTGATTTGCCCCAAGGTACGCGAAGGGAATCGAAGCCGATTCGTTCGGGTGTAGAGGTAGCTCCCTCTTTGGTGAACTATGAAATGAATACCGGCGGCCTGAACGTATCGTGCCGGCCTCTCGGGCTAACCAGGAGGAGAGGGCACCGCTTCGTTTATGCCCCCGACCCCGGAAGGTATAGATAGATCGGAATCGATCCACGATGTTGGTTGATTTGAATGGAACGTCAGATCCTTACAGCTTTCAGCTGCTTTCTCCGGCCTTTGGAACTCGTTAGGTACATGATTTGTGTAGATGACTCGATGGAGCCTCCATTCATCTCCACATCCATTCGAGAACTCGAGATTGAACCATAATTCTACTCTACATTACATCGATTATTTTGGGAATCATCGTCGGCCAAAACTGGTCCCTGAAAAACAGCTCATCGTATTTAGTATTCGATTTCTGTCCGCCTCCCCCTCCCGAAAGAATCTTCTACGGCTAAATGTCATTGTGATTATTCGACTTATCTTCCAGACGTGACCGCCCCTCCGATGCATTCTCCGCTAAGCAAGACTGAGGCAATCTAGACTCGATCACAGGAAGAATATCTCGAATATGTCGGTGGTGTTCAACTTCAACTCTCTGAGGCAACCTCAGACACCCACGGAGACATCTCCATGCAGCACAATGAGGAGCACGAAGTACATCCACGTGTGAGTAAAATTATCTTCCACCCCGCTTCTCAGGTCCCTTCGCTCCGATCATTCCACCGCTCTTATCCCTTTCCGCGAAAAGGACGGCCGACGATGATATAAGTAACCGAAGAAGACGCGTCCATAATGATGGCGTCTAAACTGAAATGCTCTGACCCTTGTGACGCCGTTCGCTGCGTCACCTCCCAATTTTGAATAAATATATTCGATTTGCATTACGTCCGGAGAAATCCATATTGCTCTCATCCTGAAAGCGTGGTTGCCTGAGAAAATGTATATTCTCAAGGCGGACGAGGATTATCTCTCGAATGGGACTCTCATGCGCTAGAGCGGCGAGCTCCGCACTTATTATTCACCGTGGAAACTGATTCATTTGTCCGTCTGAATGTCTGGCGCTGTCCAAAGTGAGCACGCGGTTCAATGGAGCCTCGCGATCGTGTCAAGTATTGTTCGGCTTGGTTTTCGGGGCGGCTATGAGCGCATCACGCAACTCGCGAAGCGTCTGAAAATAATCGTCAACATCGTCATCATCATCTACACCATCATCGCGGTCGACCGCTGTATTGAGCCAGAACAACAGTCATCAGCTCAAGTTTCTGGGCAGTTTGATGGAAGCAACCGGGGTTCACCGGACCCGAAGGGAGGGGAATCGTTTTTTTCTGACAGTCGAAGCTCCCGAGCTTGTGGACGTGACCCGTGTACGGGAAGCGCGTAGATTCGCTGACTGTGGTCGAAGTCCTATTCACTCCTGTTCTTAGTGTTGATTGCCAGGCTTTTCGAGATCCCCGCCGAGAATAAATGAGGAATCCCGCGATGTTTCCGGTATTTTGAGGAATATTAATCCAAGCTAAAGATATGAGTCGAACCTGGAAGATTGGAGGTTGCGAGCCGGATGCGTGAAATGTCGTATGGGGCCGTCGACGGCAGATTCATTGGTTTTCTCAGTCAGGAGAATGGTTTCAACTCGCTTGAAATGAACACAATCCGGACCCAGAGCTTCGCAGCTACAGAATGAGTACTCCTCGGTCGGTGCCAGGGAGAACTCCACGTTCTGCGATGAAGGAAAACGATCCGTCCATCATCCGCTGGATTCGACCAGCGAAGCGGAAAAAGCTGAGGATGCATTCCGCTAGCTAGGCGACCGCGGCTCGTCCCGAACGACCGAATCCCAGACCAGAATCGAATCTCAAAGCAGTTCCGCGGAACCGAGGTGTTTTCGTAGCGGTCGCCAGTTGATATTGTTTTCTAATGGACCAACGCGCTGGTAACACCGAGAAGCCCGATCCCGATATTGGACGACTCAGATTTCCGCGGGTGGTAATGATGATGTTTCAATCAGATTGCCACTTGGACCCCTCGTCTCACGCCGTGGTCAAAAGCGGATGATCTGAGGGAGGAGGAGTTTCAGAAACTTCGCACTTCTCGGCCAGAGGAACGGAGAAGAGAACGAGTTTTCCTCGCAAACAAGCCAGCGATAATGACAGGCGGATGAGGAGACAGACAGAGTAGGAGTATCCATTTATTGGTAGTCTGTTCGGAGACCTAAAGAAAGGGGTCAGTTGGTACTCGGATTCTATCAGCTTGAAATCGTTAGGAATCCGTGATAACAGACCTGGACGAGGAAGAGTGGAGCCAAACTCCAGTCGAGGCATTCATTAGAAGGTGCTGTCGCTAGGAGAGAAGCTTTGCGAAATTCTTCGGAGAGGATGTCCCGGCTATCAACCCCCATTTTGGAATAGACCCAGACTCGTGCTAGATCTGACAAAACGGATTGACTCAACACATCACGGAACATCGACGATCTATTGACACGATCCAATGCTATAGCATGGACTACCATTGATTCATCTCATGAGCTCTCCGAGCGAACATCTCACGGATTACTTCTCGTCACAAGGATGTCAACAAAAACCTTATCCCGCTTGTTTTTCTGCCGTGTCGGCGGAATACGGGGCGAAGTTCCCACATCTCGTCGTCGGAAGGCTCGTGCCGCCAACGGATATGATCGTGAGCCGTTCTACTCGTCAAATAAAAAAGAAACGAGTCGACAGAGAGAATGGCTTTCCGACGGAGCACAGAGAGGGTGAGCGAACGAAAGAGGAAAATAGGCGTATGGATGGCCTTTGAAGTAAAACGTTGCAACTACGCCCGTTCTTCTTGTCGTGACCCGTGGATGAATCTCATTCTGGTAGCGTCTCACATCGGCCGACCGGAGTGGTAAAAAGAAAAGTCTGTACACTTTCAAACACCTGCCGTGTGTGAGCGCCGGGGTGTGGATCCCCCTTTCGATTCTGTCATTGTCCGCTCCGGCCAAGTGCAAGTCTTCAGCTCGTTGGTTGGTTTCACATCCAATCGTAAGGCCGTGGGTCAGACGGATGCATTCAATGCAGTACAAAAGGTTTCGGTCGCAAACCGCGCCTGAGATGAGCAGAACAGGTCTTTTGTTCGACAGCGTTTCGAGTCGGATTCGTTTGAAGGGGCGAGGGAGAGGGATGGCAAGAACGAGTAGTTTGCTTAAATTCTTGCAAAATTCCGTCTACAGAAGGCACTGTCGCTACCGATCGAGCTAAGACAAACCAGCCACAATAGTCAACGGACTCCTGTCTGTCCGAGTAATAGACGACTCAACAGCTAATGTCCCTTTTACAGATTGCGAAACGATCGGTAGTGAAAAATTCTCGGGTCTATTCTCGGCTGCTCGTGAACAAATTTAAGATCTCCGGAAAGGGACACCGAATTTTGCTCGGAAAGTCGTCGCTCTTTGTCACGACGAGTATTAGAACAACGCGCTGAGTCAACGGAAGTAGCACCAGTGAGTCGCGAAATTATTACTAATTCACGCGGCTAGGTCGTGCGATGGGAAGATAGCTTCACATCCATCTCAGAGTCGTTACTTATTCCGGCAAATGTTTTCGTATTGACTCTTCAACTCTGGCCCGTTGAGCGGTCGACGATGCTTGTCCGGTGTCATGTGTAAGTGGCTTTGATGTGATTTGCACACCCCCTTGCTCGCCGCGTTCATTGGCGGCGGAAGTTCAACGTGGTTCCGAAAGGTCATCGGGCTTCGTAATCACCGACTGCTTGTTCAGCTGGCGCAGCCTGAGACGGGATTAAAACCCGCGAGAAAAGCTGACCGATTATTCTATGATCGCTTCCCACACACGGAGTTGGGATCGACTGAGGAATCTAAACCGTCAAGCCCCTCTACTAACCCGATTAGTTCCAATGTGTCCAGGAACTTCGGAAACGGAATCTGAAATCGATGGGGCCCTCATCTGTCGCCACGGAGGTTCGACTTAACGTCCATCGAAACCATACTCAGCCAGTCTCCCAACCTACGACAGAAAATTCCTGCGAAGAGCTCCGGTTTCGGGGGCCCGGGGTGTTTCGCCGGGCGCCTCGCTCTCTTCTAGCTTTGTTCAGATGGCTTCAATGAACGGAATCGAGAGCGGGAGTCGGCATGCATACTCTTCCTAGACGAGCTTATTCGAGGATTTCCTGTCTAGCAATGACGAATTCGTCTCCTCACTTTTTGAACTTGAACTGCAGGAGGAGCGAGCTATCAGAGAAGCCGAGCTGATCATTCATCAGAGCTTGCGTCGAGATCGAAGCCAACTCGCAAAAGTCCGAATAGATGGGTCGATTTACGGAGGTTACTGAAAGAATATTACTTGGATTTTTTGAATATAGAATTTATTCTGAAGCGACGAAGCTTCTGGGGAAATCAGTGACAGTTCTTTTTTTCCCGTATTCGAAAATCTCCAGAGCTTGAACACAGGTGGGGGAGAGTCCTCGTTCCTTCGCGTTGGCGTACCGGGTTCGAGAACGGTATATAAAATCAAAAATCTTTCTGAGAGTGTATAATACTGTGAGTGAGTTCCGCCGCGCAAACAGAGGAACACCCACTATGACCCGCGATAAGATCCGGGCTTTTCGAAAACTAACTCCGAGACTTCGTCTCGAGGGCGTCTCTTAATCTGGACTCCTGAGTGAGTGAAATCCGTCCATGCTTGGAAATCGTATAAATAAGGGAGCTTTCTACAAATAATGTACATTGTAATGAGTAAGATCGACTCTGATTATCGTAATTTAGCTTTCCAGTGCTCATCTTTTTCTGCGTCTCTGCAGTATCGCCGGAATTCGTTTTGCTTTCATCGGGGATCCTTTCGCGGATGAAGGAGCCGCGACGTCGATCCGTATGACGTCAGAGTCGTCCGCCGTAATACTCAAATGAGCGAGCGATCCTGCGCTAACTTCAGGATTGAGGGTCACAGCGCCCATCTTGCGCAATTCCTCGAGATCCCTCTCGGTGCTGAGAACTTTCACCGGATTCCCACACTCATCGGTGATTTCCGAGACAATTTGAGGCTCTTCGTCGTCGTCATATATCGTCTTGGCCGCTATAGCGACTATATCTTCTTTGGGAGTATTGCTCTCGATGTGATCTCCGTTCCGGTAGTCGCAATGCAAACAGCTGAGAATCTTGTTGTCCGGCCCCCGATGCGTTTTGGTCACCACGTGCTTGCATCCCGGACAGTGCGCGGTATAGTAGTCGTAATTCTTCAAATGTCGAGCGATATCAGTCACTTGTTTTGATTTGAATTTACAAATTCCGCAAAGGAACCATTCGCCGCACTTTTTCAAGGCGTACACTCCTGGAGTGGCAGCGACATGCAAACGATTCGGCTCCAGTCTCCGAGTCTCTCTGGTCTGAGGGGTGAGACGGGTCGCAATGGGTGTGCAGCTCGAGACCTCGAACTGGGACTCGGCTGCCGTCTGGAGCACTTCCTCGCTTTGAACTCCGTGACTCTCTCTTTTTCTCTTGCTGAGAATTTTCCCGCAAAACTGGACCTTCAATGACCCTTTGAGCTTTGAATTCTTCGGCGAATCATCGGCGGGCCCTTTCTTGCTCTGCTTCATTTCCGGGGACAAATTTTCTCTTCTTCGAGCTTTCCGATTCTTAGGCGGTGGAGCGAGCTTCGATGCGTTCCTCCGACGTCGTTTCGCTCGCGCCTTCGGAACGTCCTCGGCAGGATCGACTTCATCAAGAATTTCGATTTCCTCCTCGTCCAGGTACTGCTTTTCACTCAAGTTGCGCTGGGCATCGGCGATTCTCCGCTCCCTCGATTCTTCCACCACTTGTTGTTCCAGCGAGGCGGCAGCTTGTTGGAGTGCAAACTCCAAAGATTGAGTGGATTGAGGCTCCGAGCCGTGGGGAGGCGATCGGAGCTCGGAGCCCGCGGGCGCTTCCTCTTCTTCTGGGATTTCTTCGTGTCGGCTCCGTTTCTTGTGCACGGCTATTATGTTTGACATCGAGTCATTTGTGTGCGGGGTCCAGTTGACGCTCGAACGTAGACATAGCCGTTTATCGACCGTCGGCTCCGGTGAGACTCTCGATGGGTGGGATGTCACGCTGCAGGCAGCCACGCTCTCGTTATCTGTTCCAGAGTTGCTATCTTGAGATTCTGCGTGATGGGCGGCGTCTCCGAGGTCGTCGCAGAGCTGAGGGGCTCGCTCTCGCTCCCATGAGCTCTCCAGGACCTTTGCCGGCCCTGTAAATCAAGAAGATTTGTCAATCGACATCTTAACTGGTGAACTCTCCTCATGATTTCCGACTGAGCATGCACTCGGACTGAGAGAAAATTCCGATTCGAAAAGTTCTCGAAGATCCCCTCTAGATCATAATACACCGATGCAAATATCAACAGGGTTTCTCCAATGACTTTATTATTCGTGGCAGATTCCGTGGAAACTCGAAACCTGTGATGATCGAGACCTGTGATGCCTCAGCAAATGAGGCGAGAATCAGCCGTGACCGTTCCATCCCGCGATGTTCAGCTCCCGCTCCGTTTCGAACCTGCAAGAAAGCTGGAATTTAGGGATTTATCGGAAGCATTCATGCTACCAATGATTTCCCGCCAAGAATTAGAGGAGCGATTATGCATTGTGCGGGACAGAGGGGAGCTTTTATTACTCAGCGGCCTCATTTGAACAGAATATCGCAGTTCAGATCACAGTATTCTTAATGTAATTCTCGAACAATGGGCCGATCTTGTTGGTGTCCTCGATCGGATTCTGCTTCACGTAGGTTATGAACTGCCTCCGGAGACGTGAAAGCTCCGGTAGAGTGATTCTTCGATTGACGTAGTCGACCGGACTTTTCAGAACTTTATCCACGGTTTCCTGCGTCAAACGGTCGAGATCGTACAGGAAATTGGTTGAAAGATGTGGTTGCTGGAAGGAATAGGAGTCAGCGTTTCGTAGTACATGAACGACTCAGAACAAATGCGAGCGTAGAATCCGGTTCGATTCGGATGACAACGCTTTCTAGACGCGCAATCTGGATGGTATTCTCAATCTCGGAGGTCACGACTCTTACTGCCATGGTCGCCTGATTTGGCGTTGGAGCTTTTCTGCCGAAAAGCGCTGCGTCCACTTGTTCGAAAGGGACAACTTGTTCCTCTTGTACAATTATCAAGGGTGAGTCCCACCGGTTCTTGGGGTCGGGATCTTCATATCTGAGGGCGCAGAACGTCCCAGTCTAAATTGAATTCGAGGCGAGAATCAACAGGCATGTATGGATCTTGCTTTTCATGGACATTGCTTTTCTCACCTGAGAATCAAGGCGTCAAATGTTTCTCTGGAGTACTGATCCTTCTGAGGGCGATCCGAATTCCTCTGCCATGCGCTCCCGACATTCACCGGCAACGCGACAGTACATTGAGTAGTTTTAACGGACTTCGAGAGGCAGTACAACTCATACCTGCGTGAATGAATGAAACGTCTCACAATCA